>NW_026602799.1:0-11063 GCF_029448725.1 Salvelinus fontinalis
AATAACACACTACCCTCCCCTGTCTAATAACACACTACCCTCCCCTGACTAATAACACACTACCCTCCCCTGTCTAATAACACACTACCCTCCCCTGTCTAATAACACACTACCCTCCCCTGTCTAATAACACACTACCCTCCCCTGTCTAATAACACACTACCCTCCCCTGTCTAATAACACACTACCCTCCCCTGTCTAATAACACGCTACCCTCCCCTGTCTAATAACACGCTACCCTCCCCTGTCTAATAACACGCTACCCTCCCCTGTCTAATAACACGCTACCCTCCCCTGTCTAATAACACGCTACCCTCCCCTGTCTAATAACACACTACCCTCCCCTGACTAATAACACACTACCCTCCCCTGTCTAATAACACACTACCCTCCCCTGACTAATAACACACTACCCTCCCCTGTCTAATAAATAACACACTACCCTCCCCTGTCTAATAACACACTACCCTCCCCTGACTAATAACACGCTACCCTCCCCTGTCTAATAACACGCTACCCTCCCCTGTCTAATAACACGCTACCCTCCCCTGTCTAATAACACGCTACCCTCCCCTGTCTAATAACACGCTACCCTCCCCTGTCTAATTAATAACACGCTACCCTCCCCTGTCTAATTAATAACACACTACCCTCCCCTGTCTAATTAATAACACACTACCCTCCCCTGTCTAATAACACACTACCCTCCCCTGTCTAATAACACACTACCCTCCCCTGTCTAATAACACACTACCCTCCCCTGTCTAATAACACACTACCCTCCCCTGTCTAATAACACACTACCCTCCCCTGTCTAATAACACACTACCCTCCCCTGTCTAATAACACACTACCCTCCCCTGTCTAATAACACACTACCCTCCCCTGTCTAATAACACACTACCCTCCCCTGTCTAATAACACACTACCCTCCCCTGTCTAATAACACACTACCCTCCCCTGACTAATAACACACTACCCTCCCCTGTCTAATAACACACTACCCTCCCCTGTCTAATAACACACTACCCTCCCCTGTCTAATAACACACTACCCTCCCCTGTCTAATAACACACTACCCTCCCCTGTCTAATAATAACACACTACCCTCCCCTGTCTAATAACACACTACCCTCCCCTGTCTAATAACACACTACCCTCCCCTGTCTAATAACACACTACCCTCCCCTGTCTAATAACACACTACCCTCCCCTGTCTAATAAATAACACACTACCCTCCCCTGTCTAATAACACACTACCCTCCCCTGTCTAATAATAACACACTACCCTCCCCTGTCTAATAAACACACTACCCTCCCCTGTCTAATAACACACTACCCTCCCCTGTCTAATAACACACTACCCTCCCCTGTCTAATAAATAACACACTACCCTCCCCTGTCTAATAACACACTACCCTCCCCTGTCTAATAACACACTACCCTCCCCTGTCTAATAACACACTACCCTCCCCTGTCTAATAACACACTACCCTCCCCTGTCTAATAACACACTACCCTCCCCTGTCTAATAAATAACACACTACCCTCCCCTGTCTAATAAATAACACACTACCCTCCCCTGTCTAATAACACACTACCCTCCCCTGTCTAATAATAACACACTACCCTCCCCTGTCTAATAACACACTACCCTCCCCTGTCTAATAACACACTACCCTCCCCTGTCTAATAACACACTACCCTCCCCTGTCTAATAACACACTACCCTCCCCTGTCTAATAACACACTACCCTCCCCTGTCTAATAACACACTACCCTCCCCTGTCTAATAACACACTACCCTCCCCTGTCTAATAACACACTACCCTCCCCTGTCTAATAACACACTACCCTCCCCTGTCTAATAACACACTACCCTCCCCTGTCTAATAACACACTACCCTCCCCTGTCTAATAACACACTACCCTCCCCTGTCTAATAACACACTACCCTCCCCTGTCTAATAACACACTACCCTCCCCTGTCTAATAACACACTACCCTCCCCTGTCTAATAACACACTACCCTCCCCTGTCTAATAACACACTACCCTCCCCTGTCTAATAACACACTACCCTCCCCTGTCTAATAACACACTACCCTCCCCTGTCTAATAACACACTACCCTCCCCTGTCTAATAACACACTACCCTCCCCTGTCTAATAACACACTACCCTCCCCTGTCTAATAACACACTACCCTCCCCTGTCTAATAACACACTACCCTCCCCTGTCTAATAACACACTACCCTCCCCTGTCTAATAACACACTACCCTCCCCTGTCTAATAACACACTACCCTCCCCTGTCTAATAACACACTACCCTCCCCTGTCTAATAACACACTACCCTCCCCTGTCTAATAACACACTACCCTCCCCTGTCTAATAACACACTACCCTCCCCTGTCTAATAACACACTACCCTCCCCTGTCTAATAACACACTACCCTCCCCTGTCTAATAACACACTACCCTCCCCTGTCTAATAACACACTACCCTCCCCTGTCTAATAACACACTACCCTCCCCTGTCTAATAACACACTACCCTCCCCTGTCTAATAACACACTACCCTCCCCTGTCTAATAACACACTACCCTCCCCTGTCTAATAACACACTACCCTCCCCTGTCTAATAACACACTACCCTCCCCTGTCTAATAACACACTACCCTCCCCTGTCTAATAACACACTACCCTCCCCTGTCTAATAACACACTACCCTCCCCTGTCTAATAACACACTACCCTCCCCTGTCTAATAACACACTACCCTCCCCTGTCTAATAACACACTACCCTCCCCTGTCTAATAACACACTACCCTCCCCTGTCTAATAACACACTACCCTCCCCTGTCTAATAACACACTACCCTCCCCTGTCTAATAACACACTACCCTCCCCTGTCTAATAACACACTACCCTCCCCTGTCTAATAACACACTACCCTCCCCTGTCTAATAACACACTACCCTCCCCTGTCTAATAACACACTACCCTCCCCTGTCTAATAACACACTACCCTCCCCTGTCTAATAACACACTACCCTCCCCTGTCTAATAACACACTACCCTCCCCTGTCTAATAACACACTACCCTCCCCTGTCTAATAACACACTACCCTCCCCTGTCTAATAACACACTACCCTCCCCTGTCTAATAACACACTACCCTCCCCTGTCTAATAACACACTACCCTCCCCTGTCTAATAACACACTACCCTCCCCTGTCTAATAACACACTACCCTCCCCTGTCTAATAACACACTACCCTCCCCTGTCTAATAACACACTACCCTCCCCTGTCTAATAATAACACACTACCCTCCCCTGTCTAATAACACACTACCCTCCCCTGTCTAATAATAACACACTACCCTCCCCTGTCTAATAACACACTACCCTCCCCTGTCTAATAACACACTACCCTCCCCTGTCTAATAACACACTACCCTCCCCTGTCTAATAACACACTACCCTCCCCTGTCTAATAACACACTACCCTCCCCTGTCTAATAACACACTACCCTCCCCTGTCTAATAACACACTACCCTCCCCTGTCTAATAAAACACTACCCTCCCCTGTCTAATAACACACTACCCTCCCCTGTCTAATAACACACTACCCTCCCCTGTCTAATAACACACTACCCTCCCCTGTCTAATAACACACTACCCTCCCCTGTCTAATAACACACTACCCTCCCCTGTCTAATAACACACTACCCTCCCCTGTCTAATAACACACTACCCTCCCCTGTCTAATAACACACTACCCTCCCCTGTCTAATAACACACTACCCTCCCCTGTCTAATAACACACTACCCTCCCCTGTCTAATAACACACTACCCTCCCCTGTCTAATAACACACTACCCTCCCCTGTCTAATAACACACTACCCTCCCCTGTCTAATAACACACTACCCTCCCCTGTCTAATAACACACTACCCTCCCCTGTCTAATAACACACTACCCTCCCCTGTCTAATAACACACTACCCTCCCCTGTCTAATAACACACTACCCTCCCCTGTCTAATAACACACTACCCTCCCCTGTCTAATAACACACTACCCTCCCCTGTCTAATAACACACTACCCTCCCCTGTCTAATAACACACTACCCTCCCCTGTCTAATAACACACTACCCTCCCCTGTCTAATAACACACTACCCTCCCCTGTCTAATAACACACTACCCTCCCCTGTCTAATAACACACTACCCTCCCCTGTCTAATAACACACTACCCTCCCCTGTCTAATAATAACACACTACCCTCCCCTGTCTAATAACACACTACCCTCCCCTGTCTAATAACACACTACCCTCCCCTGTCTAATAACACACTACCCTCCCCTGTCTAATAACACACTACCCTCCCCTGTCTAATAATAACACACTACCCTCCCCTGTCTAATAACACACTACCCTCCCCTGTCTAATAACACACTACCCTCCCCTGTCTAATAACACACTACCCTCCCCTGTCTAATAACACACTACCCTCCCCTGTCTAATAATACACACTACCCTCCCCTGTCTAATAACACACTACCCTCCCCTGTCTAATAACACACTACCCTCCCCTGTCTAATAACACACTACCCTCCCCTGTCTAATAACACACTACCCTCCCCTGTCTAATAACACACTACCCTCCCCTGTCTAATAACACACTACCCTCCCCTGTCTAATAACACACTACCCTCCCCTGTCTAATAATAACACACTACCCTCCCCTGTCTAATAACACACTACCCTCCCCTGTCTAATAACACACTACCCTCCCCTGTCTAATAACACACTACCCTCCCCTGTCTAATAACACACTACCCTCCCCTGTCTAATAACACACTACCCTCCCCTGTCTAATAACACACTACCCTCCCCTGTCTAATAACACACTACCCTCCCCTGTCTAATAACACACTACCCTCCCCTGTCTAATAACACACTACCCTCCCCTGTCTAATAACACACTACCCTCCCCTGTCTAATAACACACTACCCTCCCCTGTCTAATAACACACTACCCTCCCCTGTCTAATAACACACTACCCTCCCCTGTCTAATAACACACTACCCTCCCCTGTCTAATAACACACTACCCTCCCCTGTCTAATAACACACTACCCTCCCCTGTCTAATAACACACTACCCTCCCCTGTCTAATAACACACTACCCTCCCCTGTCTAATAACACACTACCCTCCCCTGTCTAATAACACACTACCCTCCCCTGTCTAATAATAACACACTACCCTCCCCTGTCTAATAATAACACACTACCCTCCCCTGTCTAATAACACACTACCCTCCCCTGTCTAATAACACACTACCCTCCCCTGTCTAATAACACACTACCCTCCCCTGTCTAATAACACACTACCCTCCCCTGTCTAATAACACACTACCCTCCCCTGTCTAATAATCACACTACCCTCCCCTGTCTAATAACACACTACCCTCCCCTGTCTAATAACACACTACCCTCCCCTGTCTAATAACACACTACCCTCCCCTGTCTAATAACACACTACCCTCCCCTGTCTAATAACACACTACCCTCCCCTGTCTAATAACACACTACCCTCCCCTGTCTAATAACACACTACCCTCCCCTGTCTAATAACACACTACCCTCCCCTGTCTAATAACACACTACCCTCCCCTGTCTAATAATAACACACTACCCTCCCCTGTCTAATAACACACTACCCTCCCCTGTCTAATAACACACTACCCTCCCCTGTCTAATAACACACTACCCTCCCCTGTCTAATAACACACTACCCTCCCCTGTCTAATAACACACTACCCTCCCCTGTCTAATAACACACTACCCTCCCCTGTCTAATAACACACTACCCTCCCCTGTCTAATAACACACTACCCTCCCCTGTCTAATAACACACTACCCTCCCCTGTCTAATAACACACTACCCTCCCCTGTCTAATAACACACTACCCTCCCCTGTCTAATAACACACTACCCTCCCCTGTCTAATAACACACTACCCTCCCCTGTCTAATAAAACACTACCCTCCCCTGTCTAATAACACACTACCCTCCCCTGTCTAATAACACACTACCCTCCCCTGTCTAATAACACACTACCCTCCCCTGTCTAATAACACACTACCCTCCCCTGTCTAATAACACACTACCCTCCCCTGTCTAATAACACACTACCCTCCCCTGTCTAATAACACACTACCCTCCCCTGTCTAATAACACACTACCCTCCCCTGTCTAATAACACACTACCCTCCCCTGTCTAATAACACACTACCCTCCCCTGTCTAATAACACACTACCCTCCCCTGTCTAATAACACACTACCCTCCCCTGTCTAATAACACACTACCCTCCCCTGTCTAATAACACACTACCCTCCCCTGTCTAATAACACACTACCCTCCCCTGTCTAATAACACACTACCCTCCCCTGTCTAATAACACACTACCCTCCCCTGTCTAATAATAACACACTACCCTCCCCTGTCTAATAACACACTACCCTCCCCTGTCTAATAACACACTACCCTCCCCTGTCTAATAACACACTACCCTCCCCTGTCTAATAACACACTACCCTCCCCTGTCTAATAACACACTACCCTCCCCTGTCTAATAATACACACTACCCTCCCCTGTCTAATAACACACTACCCTCCCCTGTCTAATAACACACTACCCTCCCCTGTCTAATAACACACTACCCTCCCCTGTCTAATAACACACTACCCTCCCCTGTCTAATAACACACTACCCTCCCCTGTCTAATAACACACTACCCTCCCCTGTCTAATAACACACTACCCTCCCCTGTCTAATAACACACTACCCTCCCCTGTCTAATAAATAACACACTACCCTCCCCTGTCTAATAACACACTACCCTCCCCTGTCTAATAACACACTACCCTCCCCTGTCTAATAACACACTACCCTCCCCTGTCTAATAACACACTACCCTCCCCTGTCTAATAAAACACTACCCTCCCCTGTCTAATAACACACTACCCTCCCCTGTCTAATAACACACTACCCTCCCCTGTCTAATAACACACTACCCTCCCCTGTCTAATAACACACTACCCTCCCCTGTCTAATAACACACTACCCTCCCCTGTCTAATAACACACTACCCTCCCCTGTCTAATAACACACTACCCTCCCCTGTCTAATAACACACTACCCTCCCCTGTCTAATAACACACTACCCTCCCCTGTCTAATAACACACTACCCTCCCCTGTCTAATAACACACTACCCTCCCCTGTCTAATAAATAACACACTACCCTCCCCTGTCTAATAACACACTACCCTCCCCTGTCTAATAATAACACACTACCCTCCCCTGTCTAATAACACACTACCCTCCCCTGTCTAATAACACACTACCCTCCCCTGTCTAATAATAACACACTACCCTCCCCTGTCTAATAACACACTACCCTCCCCTGTCTAATAACACACTACCCTCCCCTGTCTAATAACACACTACCCTCCCCTGTCTAATAACACACTACCCTCCCCTGTCTAATAACACACTACCCTCCCCTGTCTAATAACACACTACCCTCCCCTGTCTAATAACACACTACCCTCCCCTGTCTAATAACACACTACCCTCCCCTGTCTAATAACACACTACCCTCCCCTGTCTAATAACACACTACCCTCCCCTGTCTAATAACACACTACCCTCCCCTGTCTAATAACACACTACCCTCCCCTGTCTAATAACACACTACCCTCCCCTGTCTAATAACACACTACCCTCCCCTGTCTAATAACACACTACCCTCCCCTGTCTAATAATAACACACTACCCTCCCCTGTCTAATAACACACTACCCTCCCCTGTCTAATAAATAACACACTACCCTCCCCTGTCTAATAACACACTACCCTCCCCTGTCTAATAACACACTACCCTCCCCTGTCTAATAACACACTACCCTCCCCTGTCTAATAACACACTACCCTCCCCTGTCTAATAACACACTACCCTCCCCTGTCTAATAATAACACACTACCCTCCCCTGTCTAATAATACACACTACCCTCCCCTGTCTAATAACACACTACCCTCCCCTGTCTAATAACACACTACCCTCCCCTGTCTAATAACACACTACCCTCCCCTGTCTAATAACACACTACCCTCCCCTGTCTAATAACACACTACCCTCCCCTGTCTAATAACACACTACCCTCCCCTGTCTAATAACACACTACCCTCCCCTGTCTAATAACACACTACCCTCCCCTGTCTAATAACACACTACCCTCCCCTGTCTAATAACACACTACCCTCCCCTGTCTAATAATAACACACTACCCTCCCCTGTCTAATAACACACTACCCTCCCCTGTCTAATAATCACACTACCCTCCCCTGTCTAATAACACACTACCCTCCCCTGTCTAATAACACACTACCCTCCCCTGTCTAATAACACACTACCCTCCCCTGTCTAATAACACACTACCCTCCCCTGTCTAATAACACACTACCCTCCCCTGTCTAATAACACACTACCCTCCCCTGTCTAATAACACACTACCCTCCCCTGTCTAATAACACACTACCCTCCCCTGTCTAATAACACACTACCCTCCCCTGTCTAATAACACACTACCCTCCCCTGTCTAATAACACACTACCCTCCCCTGTCTAATAACACACTACCCTCCCCTGTCTAATAACACACTACCCTCCCCTGTCTAATAATAACACACTACCCTCCCCTGTCTAATAACACACTACCCTCCCCTGTCTAATAACACACTACCCTCCCCTGTCTAATAACACACTACCCTCCCCTGTCTAATAACACACTACCCTCCCCTGTCTAATAAATAACACACTACCCTCCCCTGTCTAATAACACACTACCCTCCCCTGTCTAATAATAACACACTACCCTCCCCTGTCTAATAACACACTACCCTCCCCTGTCTAATAACACACTACCCTCCCCTGTCTAATAACACACTACCCTCCCCTGTCTAATAACACACTACCCTCCCCTGTCTAATAACACACTACCCTCCCCTGTCTAATAACACACTACCCTCCCCTGTCTAATAACACACTACCCTCCCCTGTCTAATAACACACTACCCTCCCCTGTCTAATAACACACTACCCTCCCCTGTCTAATAACACACTACCCTCCCCTGTCTAATAACACACTACCCTCCCCTGTCTAATAACACACTACCCTCCCCTGTCTAATAACACACTACCCTCCCCTGTCTAATAACACACTACCCTCCCCTGTCTAATAACACACTACCCTCCCCTGTCTAATAAATAACACACTACCCTCCCCTGTCTAATAACACACTACCCTCCCCTGTCTAATAAATAACACACTACCCTCCCCTGTCTAATAACACACTACCCTCCCCTGTCTAATAACACACTACCCTCCCCTGTCTAATAATAACACACTACCCTCCCCTGTCTAATAACACACTACCCTCCCCTGTCTAATAACACACTACCCTCCCCTGTCTAATAACACACTACCCTCCCCTGTCTAATAACACACTACCCTCCCCTGTCTAATAACACACTACCCTCCCCTGTCTAATAACACACTACCCTCCCCTGTCTAATAACACACTACCCTCCCCTGTCTAATAACACACTACCCTCCCCTGTCTAATAACACACTACCCTCCCCTGTCTAATAACACACTACCCTCCCCTGTCTAATAACACACTACCCTCCCCTGTCTAATAACACACTACCCTCCCCTGTCTAATAACACACTACCCTCCCCTGTCTAATAACACACTACCCTCCCCTGTCTAATAACACACTACCCTCCCCTGTCTAATAAATAACACACTACCCTCCCCTGTCTAATAACACACTACCCTCCCCTGTCTAATAATAACACACTACCCTCCCCTGTCTAATAACACACTACCCTCCCCTGTCTAATAACACACTACCCTCCCCTGTCTAATAACACACTACCCTCCCCTGTCTAATAACACACTACCCTCCCCTGTCTAATAACACACTACCCTCCCCTGTCTAATATCACACTACCCTCCCCTGTCTAATAACACACTACCCTCCCCTGTCTAATAACACACTACCCTCCCCTGTCTAATAACACACTACCCTCCCCTGTCTAATAACACACTACCCTCCCCTGTCTAATAACACACTACCCTCCCCTGTCTAATAACACACTACCCTCCCCTGTCTAATAATCACACTACCCTCCCCTGTCTAATAACACACTACCCTCCCCTGTCTAATAACACACTACCCTCCCCTGTCTAATAACACACTACCCTCCCCTGTCTAATAACACACTACCCTCCCCTGTCTAATAATAACACACTACCCTCCCCTGTCTAATAACACACTACCCTCCCCTGTCTAATAATAACACACTACCCTCCCCTGTCTAATAACACACTACCCTCCCCTGTCTAATAACACACTACCCTCCCCTGTCTAATAACACACTACCCTCCCCTGTCTAATAACACACTACCCTCCCCTGTCTAATAATAACACACTACCCTCCCCTGTCTAATAACACACTACCCTCCCCTGTCTAATAACACACTACCCTCCCCTGTCTAATAACACACTACCCTCCCCTGTCTAATAACACACTACCCTCCCCTGTCTAATAACACACTACCCTCCCCTGTCTAATAACACACTACCCTCCCCTGTCTAATAACACACTACCCTCCCCTGTCTAATAAATAACACACTACCCTCCCCTGTCTAATAACACACTACCCTCCCCTGTCTAATAACACACTACCCTCCCCTGTCTAATAACACACTACCCTCCCCTGTCTAATAACACACTACCCTCCCCTGTCTAATAAATAACACACTACCCTCCCCTGTCTAATAAATAACACACTACCCTCCCCTGTCTAATAAATAACACACTACCCTCCCCTGTCTAATAACACACTACCCTCCCCTGTCTAATAACACACTACCCTCCCCTGTCTAATAACACACTACCCTCCCCTGTCTAATAA
>NW_026602801.1:0-11051 GCF_029448725.1 Salvelinus fontinalis
CTTTCTTAACCGAAACATCCAAAAAGGAAACATGTTTTTTTATCGGATACTAACGTAAATGTAATTCTTAACCGAAACATCCAAAAAGGAAACATGTTCTTTATCGGATACTAACGTAAATATAATTCTTAACCGAAACATCCAAAAAGGAAACATGTTTTTTATCGGATACTAACGTAAATTTAATGGACGGAATCCTGCAATTCAAGATCATCACCTGACCAAATCAACAAAATGTCATCGATATTTCTCAAACACTTTGATAGACTTAGAACATGGAATATTATCGGATACAAAGTCCAACTGAACTTTCCCCATAAATGCATTTGCATAATTAAACACAACTGGCGATCCCATAGCAATTCCTTGAACTGATAATAACAGTCTTCAAACTTAAAATAATTCTTAGTCAATATTTAATTAGTCAAGCTCAACAGGAAGTCAGTGGGGGGGTGATCCAGTTCTGTTATTTGATTCAAATATTGTTTCATGACATGTGAATCCTCTTGATGAGGAATATTCATACCAAGGCCAAAGACATCCATAATACACAAGTCATTCAAGTCCACTGAACAAGTCACTAATTTATTTTTAAAAAGTCTGTACCGTGCTTGAGGTAAGAGGGCAACATATGCACCAGATCCTCACGACACAGGACGTGAGGTCACAATACAGGAAGTGAGGTCACGACACAGGACGTGGGGTCACAATACTGGAAGTGAGGTCACAACACAGGACGTGAGGTCACGACACAGGACGTGAGGTCACGACACAGGACGTGAGGTCACAATACAGGAAGTGACATCACGACACAGGAAGTTGGACAATAAGGCTGTCATGTGAACGACTCTGAGGGCAAGTGGGGAGAAGAGAAAGTGACATTGCAATGATAATAGTTGGAAGAAAAACTAAGTTGAATAATTTGGTGTAAGAGCACATCTAAGTGAAATACATACCATGTCATGACTATATAGACAGATGGATGTGTCCTAAACCAGTACGCCCATACTCTCTATTGGCTGATTTGGTCATCTGGACGTCGTTATTTTAACAGTTCGTTTTTCCCCTATCTCCAGTGACGAGACCCTTATCGCGACGATTCGGCGCAAAAAAACGATTTCCTGATTTCACAGACGGACCACTTCGAAGTTAAATCATGGTGACGATTGTTATTTAACCCACTCATAGAACACAGACTCAACCAAATGAATAGGAGTTTCATTCTGGAGTGGACTATCCCTTTAAGGCCAAGGGAGACTCAGCTACCTCCACCCACTTCTGCAGCTTCCAGAAGGTGTCCGTCAGGGATTTGGCCCCGCCCTCATCTGCCCTTTCCACGTCCCCGAAGAAAGATCCATGAAGACATAACTCATCCATCAATCATCCTGAGACATCTTATGACATACCTCGTCCTCTCTGTCATCCCTCATCCTATTTCAGTCTCACTAAGTGGTGAGATGGGATTCCCATAGATTTCCTCTTGGCTGGGGGATACCCCTCAATCTCCCATTCCGTAAAGCTAGGCTTCCAACACAGCTACATTAGTCATTGACCTCACCGTAATGTAGCCAGTGGTATTTTGGTGATCCAAACGAACCCGGGAACCAGAGAACTATCTGTTTTTAATTAGGCCTCATTTATAAGTGTCCCTACAAGGAGACTAAATCAGACTGTTACTAAACCCGCAAAACATTAAGAACACCTGGTCCAGATATACCAGAGTCAAGACAACACAGGTCACGACTCAGGTCAGATATTACAACCACATAAAAAACAGTATGTGTCTAGTTAGTGAGAGGATTTTAATAACTGAATGAATGACTTTCCTTCAGCACCACAACATTTAACCCACCATTAGTGACTGAAATGACAAAGAGACTGTAGCCTTCATGAAATGTTGGATTAATCAGACTGTAGCCTTCATGAAATGTTGGATTAATCAGACTGTAGCCTTCATGAAATGTTGCAGTAGTCAGACTGTAGCCTTCATGAAATGTTGGAGTAGTCAGACTGTAGCCTTCATGAAATGTTGGAGTAGTCAGACTGTAGCCTTCATGAAATGTTGGAGTAATCAGACTGTAGCCTTCATGAAATGTTGGAGTATTCAGACTGTAGCCTTCATGAAATGTTGGAGTATTCAGACTGTAGCCTTCATGAAATGTTGGAGTAATCAGACTGTAGCCTTCATGAAATGTTGGAGTAGTCAGACTGTAGCCTTCATGAAATGTTGGAGTAGTCAGACTGTAGCCTTCATGAAATGTTGGAGTAGTCAGACTGTAGCCTTCATGAAATGTTGGAGTAATCAGACTGTAGCCTTCATGAAATGTTGGAGTATTCAGACTGTAGCCTTCATGAAATGTTGGAGTATTCAGACTGTAGCCTTCATGAAATGTTGGAGTATTCAGACTGTAGCCTTCATGAAATGTTGGAGTAGTCAGACTGTAGCCTTCATGAAATGTTGGAGTAGTCAGACTGTAGCCTTCATGAAATGTTGGAGTATTCAGACTGTAGCCTTCATGAAATGTTGGAGTATTCAGACTGTAGCCTTCATGAAATGTTGGAGTATTCAGACTGTAGCCTTCATGAAATGTTGTAGTAATCAGACTGTAGCCTTCATGAAATGTTGCAGTACTCAGACTGTAGCCTTCATGAAATGTTGCAGTACTCAGACTGTAGCCTTCATGAAATGTTGCAGTAATCAGACTGTAGCCTTCATGAAATGTTGGAGTATTCAGACTGTAGCCTTCATGAAATGTTGTAGTATTCAGACTGTAGCCTTCATGAAATGTTGTAGTAATCAGACTGTAGCCTTCATGAAATGTTGCAGTACTCAGACTGTAGCCTTCATGAAATGTTGCAGTACTCAGACTGTAGCCTTCATGAAATGTTGCAGTAATCAGACTGTAGCCTTCATGAAATGTTGGATTAATCAGACTGTAGCCTTCATGAAATGTTGCAGTACTCAGACTGTAGCCTTCATGAAATGTTGCAGTACTCAGACTGTAGCCTTCATGAAATGTTGCAGTAATCAGACTGTAGCCTTCATGAAATGTTGGATTAATCAGACTGTAGCCTTCATGAAATGTTGCAGTATTCAGACTGTAGCCTTCATGAAATGTTGGATTAATCAGACTGTAGCCTTCATGAAATGTTGGATTAATCAGACTGTAGCCTTCATGAAATGTTGCAGTATTCAGACTGTAGCCTTCATGAAATGTTGGATTAATCAGACTGTAGCCTTCATGAAATGTTGGAGTATTCAGACTGTAGCCTTCATGAAATGTTGCAGTAATCAGACTGTAGCCTTCATGAAATGTTGGAGTATTCAGACTGTAGCCTTCATGAAATGTTGTAGTAATCAGACTGTAGCCTTCATGGAATGTTGCAGTACTCAGACTGTAGCCTTCATGAAATGTTGCAGTACTCAGACTGTAGCCTTCATGAAATGTTGCAGTACTCAGACTGTAGCCTTCATGAAATGTTGCAGTACTCAGACTGTAGCCTTCATGAAATGTTGCAGTAATCAGACTGTAGCCTTCATGAAATGTTGGATTAATCAGACTGTAGCCTTCATGAAATGTTGCAGTACTCAGACTGTAGCCTTCATGAAATGTTGCAGTACTCAGACTGTAGCCTTCATGAAATGTTGCAGTAATCAGACTGTAGCCTTCATGAAATGTTGGATTAATCAGACTGTAGCCTTCATGAAATGTTGCAGTATTCAGACTGTAGCCTTCATGAAATGTTGGATTAATCAGACTGTAGCCTTCATGAAATGTTGGATTAATCAGACTGTAGCCTTCATGAAATGTTGCAGTATTCAGACTGTAGCCTTCATGAAATGTTGGATTAATCAGACTGTAGCCTTCATGAAATGTTGGAGTATTCAGACTGTAGCCTTCATGAAATGTTGTAGTAATCAGACTGTAGCCTTCATGAAATGTTGGAGTATTCAGACTGTAGCCTTCATGAAATGTTGTAGTAATCAGACTGTAGCCTTCATGGAATGTTGCAGTACTCAGACTGTAGCCTTCATGAAATGTTGCAGTACTCAGACTGTAGCCTTCATGAAATGTTGCAGTACTCAGACTGTAGCCTTCATGAAATGTTGCAGTACTCAGACTGTAGCCTTCATGGAATGTTGTAGTAATCAGACTGTAGCCTTCATGGAATGTTGCAGTACTCAGACTGTAGCCTTCATGGAATGTTGTAGTAATCAGACTGTAGCCTTCATGAAATGTTGCAGTACTCAGACTGTAGCCTTCATGAAATGTTGCAGTACTCAGACTGTAGCCTTCATGAAATGTTGCAGTACTCAGACTGTAGCCTTCATGAAATGTTGCAGTACTCAGACTGTAGCCTTCATGAAATGTTGCAGTAATCAGACTGTAGCCTTCATGGAATGTTGCAGTAATCAGACTGTAGCCTTCATGAAATGTTGCAGTACTCAGACTGTAGCCTTCATGAAATGTTGCAGTACTCAGACTGTAGCCTTCATGAAATGTTGTAGTAATCAGACTGTAGCCTTCATGAAATGTTGCAGTACTCAGACTGTAGCCTTCATGAAATGTTGCAGTACTCAGACTGTAGCCTTCATGAAATGTTGTAGTAATCAGACTGTAGCCTTCATGAAATGTTGCAGTACTCAGACTGTAGCCTTCATGGACTGTTGCAGTACTCAGACTGTAGCCTTCATGAAATGTTGCAGTACTCAGACTGTAGCCTTCATGAAATGTTGCAGTATTCAGACTGTAGCCTTCATGAAATGTTGCAGTACTCAGACTGTAGCCTTCATGAAATGTTGCAGTACTCAGACTGTAGCCTTCATGAAATGTTGCAGTACTCAGACTGTAGCCTTCATGAAATGTTGGAGTAGTCAGACTGTAGCCTTCATGAAATGTTGGAGTAGTCAGACTGTAGCCTTCATGAAATGTTGGAGTAGTCAGACTGTAGCCTTCATGAAATGTTGCAGTAATCAGACTGTAGCCTTCATGAAATGTTGGATTATTCAGACTGTAGCCTTCATGGACTGTTGGAGTAATCAGACTGTAGCCTTCATGAAATGTTGCAGTACTCAGACTGTAGCCTTCATGAAATGTTGGATTATTCAGACTGTAGCCTTCATGAAATGTTGGAGTATTCAGACTGTAGCCTTCATGAAATGTTGGAGTATTCAGACTGTAGCCTTCATGAAATGTTGGAGTATTCAGACTGTAGCCTTCATGAAATGTTGGAGTATTCAGACTGTAGCCTTCATGAAATGTTGCAGTACTCAGACTGTAGCCTTCATGAAATGTTGCAGTAGTCAGACTGTAGCCTTCATGAAATGTTGCAGTACTCAGACTGTAGCCTTCATGAAATGTTGCAGTAATCAGACTGTAGCCTTCATGAAATGTTGCAGTACTCAGACTGTAGCCTTCATGAAATGTTGCAGTAATCAGACTGTAGCCTTCATGAAATGTTGCAGTAATTAGACTGTAGCCTTCATGAAATGTTGTAGTATTCAGACTGTAGCCTTCATGAAATGTTGTAGTAATCAGACTGTAGCCTTCATGAAATGTTGCAGTATTCAGACTGTAGCCTTCATGAAATGTTGTAGTATTCAGACTGTAGCCTTCATGAAATGTTGGAGTATTCAGACTGTAGCCTTCATGAAATGTTGCAGTATTCAGACTGTAGCCTTCATGAAATGTTGTAGTAATCAGACTGTAGCCTTCATGAAATGTTGCAGTATTCAGACTGTAGCCTTCATGAAATGTTGCAGTACTCAGACTGTAGCCTTCATGAAATGTTGGAGTACTCAGACTGTAGCCTTCATGAAATGTTGCAGTACTCAGACTGTAGCCTTCATGAAATGTTGCAGTATTCAGACTGTAGCCTTCATGAAATGTTGCAGTATTCAGACTGTAGCCTTCATGAAATGTTGCAGTATTCAGACTGTAGCCTTCATGAAATGTTGCAGTATTCAGACTGTAGCCTTCATGAAATGTTGTAGTAATCAGACTGTAGCCTTCATGGACTGTTGGAGTACTCAGACTGTTTTATTTTTCTGTACTACTTGGCAGTTGTTGTCTGTGACTGTGTTTTTGCTGCTATTGACAGGCCAACCTCCCTGTTAACCCTGTGGCGCTAGGCTAGGCTATGCTAGTCAGCTTTTTTGATGAGGAGGATCCCGGATCCGGGAGGGAGAAGTGGTAGAGGTTTTAAAACGATTAAAGAGATTCCAATACCCTTTTACTGATAGTCTTCAACCACAGACGTCAATGTTACCTTTTCTTGCACTGAACATTCCACCTTCAATCCATTTAAAAAAGCAGTGCAGTCCCACTTTTACATGTCTTTATTCAAATGTGATTGTATTGGAGCCAAAAACTGGAAGCGATCTATAACGGACGAACGCAATGCAATATCTGACGTGTTGACCCACAGTGGGCTCTGCCTCCTCAGCCATACTGTCAATATCTGACGTGTTGACCCACAGTGGGCTCTGCCTCCTCAGCCATACTGTCAATATCTGACGTGTTGACCCACAGTGGGCTCTGCCTCCTCAGCCATACTGTCAATATCTGACGTGTTGACCCACCGTGGGCTCTGCTGCCTCAGCCATACTGTCAATATCTGACGTGTTGACCCACCGTGGGCTCTGCCTCCTCAGCCATACTGTCAATATCTGACGTGTTGACCCACCGTGGGCTCTGCTGCCTCAGCCATACTGTCAATATCTGACGTGTTGACCCACCGTGGGCTCTGCTGCCTCAGCCATACTGTCAATATCTGACGTGTTGACCAACCGTGGGCTCTGCTGCCTCAGCCATACTGTCAATATCTGACGTGTTGTTGACCCACCGTGGGTTCTGCTGCCTCAGCCATACTGTCAATATCTGATGTGTTGACCCACCGCGGGCTCTGCTGCCTCAGCCATACTGTCAATATCTGACGTGTTGACCAACCGTGGGCTCTGCCTCCTCAGCCATACTGTCAATATCTGACGTGTTGTTCCACCGTGGGCTCTGCCTCCTCAGCCATACTGTCAGTATCTGATGTGTTGACCCACCGCGGGCTCTGCTGCCTCAGCCATACTGTCAATATCTGACGTGTTGACCCACAGTGGGCTCTGCTGCCTCAGCCATACTGTCAATATCTGACGTGTTGACCCACCGTGGGTTCTGCTGCCTCAGCCATACTGTCAATATCTGACGTGTTGTTCCACCGTGGGCTCTGCTGCCTCAGCCATGCTGTCAATCATCAATACGTCCTGCCTCAGCCTTACTGTCAATCATCAATACGTCCTGCCTCAGCCATACTGTCAATCATCAATACGTCCCGCCTCAGCCCTACTGTCAATCATCAATACGTCCTGCCTCAGCCCTACTGTCAATCATCAATACGTCCCGCCTCAGCCATACTGTCAATCATCAATACGTCCTGCCTCAGCCGTACTGTCAATCATCAATACGTCCTGCCTCAGCCATACTGTCAATCGTCAATACGTCCTGCCTCAGCCCTACTGTCAATCATCAATACGTCCTGCCTCAGCCTTACTGTCAATCATCAATACGTCCTGCCTCAGCCATACTGTCAATCATCAATACGTCCTGCCTCAGCCATACTGTCAATCATCAATACGTCCTGCCTCAGCCGTACTGTCAATCATCAATACGTCCTGCCTCAGCCATGCTGTCAATCATCAATACGTCCTGCCTCAGCCCTACTGTCAATCATCAATACGTCCTGCCTCAGCCGTGCTGTCAATCATCAATACGTCCTGCCTCAGCCATGCTGTCAATCATCAATACGTCCTGCCTCAGCCGTACTGTCAATCATCAATACGTCCTGCCTCAGCCCTCCTGTCAATCATCAATACGTCCTGCCTCAGCCATGCTGTCAATCATCAATACGTCCTGCCTCAGCCGTACTGTCAATCATCAATACGTCCTGCCTCAGCCCTACTGTCAATCATCAATACGTCCTGCCTCAGCCATGCTGTCAATCATCAATACGTCCTGCCTCAGCCGTACTGTCAATCATCAATACGTCCTGCCTCAGCCATGCTGTCAATCATCAATACGTCCTGCCTCAGCCCTACTGTCAATCATCAATACGTCCTGCCTCAGCCCTACTGTCAATCATCAATACGTCCTGCCTCAGCCATACTGTCAATCATCACTTCTATTCATAGAGTTTATCTCGACAAAATAACTTTTGTTACGACGTGATCATGAGGTAAATAAGTCGTGATCTCAACATAACAAGGGAATCATTTTTTTATTCAAATGTTCTTTTTGCACTTCCGTAGTTGTTTACATTTAGCTCATTCAATTAGATCACCAATCAGCGCAGGCAAGCTGGTGGTTTACATGGGTGATGGACAGAGCAGGCAAGCTGGTTGTTTACATGGGTGATGGACAGAGCAGGCAAGCTGGTTGTTTACATGGGTGATGGACAGTGCAGGCAAGCTGGTTGTTTACATGGGTGACGGACAGAGCAGGCAAGCTGGTTGTTTACATGGGCGATGGACAGAGCAGGTAAGCTGGTTGTTTACATGGGTGATGGACAGAGCAGGCAAGCTGGTTGTTTACATGGGTGATGGACAGAGCAGGCAAGCTGGTAATTTACATGGGTGATGGACAGAGCAGGTAAGCTGGTTGTTTACATGGGTGATGGACAGAGCAGGTAAGCTGGTAATTTACATGGGTGATGGACAGAGCAGGCAAGCTGGTTGTTTACATGGGTGATGGACAGACAAGTGTAGCCTACGGCACAAGATGCAACTGAAATTTTGCAGGTGTGGAGAGATCAAGAGAGGCTTGAGGAGCCTTGAAGCGCTGTGGGCTTCTTGTTAGGACATGCATCATCTGAATCAGGTCCACAGAATTATACCGAGTGGGAGCGGCTTCTATGGAAGAACTTTGAATGTCCTTTGAGCTAGCTAGCTAACAAGCTTGTGTGTGCAGAGCAAGCACCAGAATTAAAAACACGTCTTACCTTTTTTTGTAGTGAATAAATCCAACGTGAAACGTGATAACTTGGCCTGTAGCGTCCTTAACTGGCTTTGTAAAAGTGAATCCATTCTTCTGTAGCTAATAAAAACATCTCTCTCCCTGTCGTCTGAATCCTCATTATAATGTCCGTACAGTAGCCTATGCTTAGGAGGGGGGAGGGGCAGGTAGCCTAAACATGTATAAGGTAAAGATTTCCAGCTTGCAGGCAGACACCGGCATACGTTTCTGAGTGACAGAGTGAGGGCTTTGCGTAGGCGCTTTGTTGCGTTTTGTTGTGGGACTTGAAGAAAAAAAATGCCTGGAACGAAAAATAACGTTATTAGCCGGTTCCAATGCTTTTAAAATAACGGTTCTGTTCCGGAACAGTATGGATAACTTTCGTTTCAGGTTCCGTTTCTGTTCCTTGAAAATGTTCATTATTTTTCCGGTTTTTGGTTCTGTTCCCTGAACCGGTTCCAACCTCTGATTTTGACACCAATCTTTTTGAGAATAATTTTTATTACTTCAGAGATTCTTGAAAGACGGGACAATCAACAAAACAAAAATCTAAAATATTTTCACACACCCCTCTCATAGAAAAAAATATTATGTTCTCGAACACCACCCGAACAAGGAGAGGCACCGACTTCGGCAGAAGTCGTGACACATACATTATTTTTACCCCTCTCCCCGACGTAAAAAATCTTTTCACACACCCCTCTCATAGAAAAAAATATTATCTTCTCGACCACAAATAACAATAACTGTCGCAACCCTGTGTTTATAAACGTGGATATCGACTTTTGCCACGTTCAATACCACGCATGTGCTACGGGCCAGAAGATTGTGAGTTCGCCGAACACCACGGACAAGCTAACTTTCCCTGCCTGTTTTCATTAGACCTACACCACGATCAGAGCTGAGGACACTGATCAGCTGGGTGGAAATCTGATTGTCAACCGTTTTAATGCACCACAACCAAAACCAAAGCATAGCGACGTTGGGCGCTTCAACGTCATGGTTTATGTTTTCGACACCACCTTCTGGATGAACGTGCAGGTTGCCTACAGGAGACTTTAGAAGTAGACTAATCAGATTAAAACACTGTGACGGGTTGTGTTTTTGCCACACGTAAAAGGTAATACATTTTAAAAGTTAAATGACAAATATTATTATATATAATATTTAGGCTCTACTGAAGCGTTATGTTCGAGGTGAGACGGAACCGATCGCAAGGCCTGAAACTAACTTTTTAGCTCGAGGAGTTTTTTACCAGCCTAAATATTTTTCTGCCATAATTACACCAAAAAAACTGATGAGCATGATTTGTAATGTTTCTAAAACAATAAATGTATTACTAGTAAAAAGTAATGTGGTATATTGCCCAAATTTGTTTCATTTTTTGTGTGATTTGAGTCTTTTTAAAATATCACAGATCAGACAAAAACTGTTCAGCTGCCCCTTTAAGGACGGGAGGTTACCGTGGTAATGAGCCTGACTAGTAGCGGACTTCTCTTTGCTAGCAGTTGAAACAAACTGAAACATTGAAAAACAACCTTGCTTGTGAACAAGCCAAGAAACACTTTCAAGTAAATCCTCGTGGCAACGCTTCTAAAAAATCTGTCTTTCAGCACTTCACTCACAGCTGCTCACAGCTGCTCACAGTGCTCACAGCTGCTCACAGTGCTCACAGCTGCTCACAGTGTTCACAGTGCTCACAGCTGCTCACAGTGCTCACAGCTGCTCACAGTGCTCACAGTGCTCACAGTGTTCACAGTTGCTTGCAGTGTTCACAGTGTTCACAGTTGCTCGCAGTGCTCACAGTGCTCACAGTGCACACAGCTGCTCACAGCTGCTCACAGTGCTCACAGCTGCTCACAGCTGCTCACAGTGCCCACAGTGCTCACAGCTGCTCACAGTGCTCACAGCTGCTCACAGTTCTCACAGCTGCTCACAGCTGCACACAGTGCTCACAGCTGCTCACAGCTGCTCACAGTGCTCACAGCTGCTCACAGTGCTCACAGCTGCTCACAGTGCTCACAGTGCTCACAGTGCTCACAGTGTTCACAG
>NW_026602802.1:0-11023 GCF_029448725.1 Salvelinus fontinalis
GGCACTGGCCTCCTAAGCCAGGGTTTGAGGGTTCAAGTCCCATCTGGGGTGGTTGGAAGCAGAGTGGCGCAGCGGAAGCGTGCTGGGCCCATAACCCAGAGGTTGATGGATCTAAACCATCCTCTGCTAACATGTTTTTTTAGCAATGGAGTATGAACAAAAATAAAACATTCGTAATTTCATGGGCATTTGTCAGTGCCTGCCATTATATATTTTTTTACCTCTTCTATCAGTTCGTATAGGCGCAGCGGAAGCGTGCTGGGCCCATAACCAAGAGGTCGATGGATCGAAACCATCCTCTGCTAACATGTTTTTTTAGCAATGGAGTATGAACAAAAATAAAACATTCGTAATTTCATGGGCATTTGTCAGTGCCTGCCATTATATATTTTTTTACCTCTTCTATCAGTTCGTATAGGTCACACTGAGAACACAGTGCCCCAGTGGCCTAATGGATAAGATACTGTACTCCTAAGCCAGGGATTGTGGGTTCAATCTTGGGTGGTTGGAAGCAGAGTGGCGCAGCGGAAGCGTGCTGGGCCCATAACCCAGAGGTCGATGGATCGAAACCATCCTCTGCTAAACTGTTTTTTTTAGCAATGGAGTACGAACAAAAATTTAAAAAAATCGTAATTTCATGGGCATTTGTCAGTGCCTGCCATTATATATTTTTTTACCTCTTCTATCAGTTCGTATAGGTCATACTGAGAACACAGTGCCCCAGTGGCCTAATGGATAAGGCACTGGCCTCCTAAGCCAGGGATTGTGGGTTCAAGTCCCATCTGGGGTGGTTGGAAGCAGAGTGGCGCAGCGGAAGCGTGCTTGGCCCATAACCCAGAGGTCGATGGATCGAAACCATCATCTGCTAACCTGTTTTTTTAGCAATGGAGTACGAACAAAAATAAAAAATTCGTAATTTCATGGGCATTTGTCAGTGCCTGCCATTATATATTTTTTTACCTCTTCTATCAGTTCGTATAGGTCACACTGAGAACACAGTGCCCCAGTTGCCTAATGGATTAGATACTGTACTCCTAAGTCAGGGTTTGTGGGTCCAATCTTGGGTGGTTGGAAGCAGAGTGGCGCAGCGGAAGCGTGCTGGGCCCATAACCCAGAGGTCGATGGATCGAAACCATAGTCTGCTAACCTGTTTTTTTAGCAATGGAGTACGAACAAAAATAAAAAATTCGTAATTTCATGGGCATTTGTCAGTGCCTGCCATTATATATGTTTTTACCTCTTCTATCAGTTCATATAGGTCATACTGATAACACAGTGCCCCAGTGGCCTAATGGATAAGATACTGTACTCCTAAGTCAGGGTTTGTGGGTCCAATCTTGGGTGGTTGGAAGCAGAGTGGCGCAGCGGAAGCGTGCTGGGCCCATAACCCAGAGGTCGATGGATCGAAACCATCATCTGCTAACCTGTTTTTTTAGCAATGGAGTACGAACAAAAATAAAAAATTCGTAATTTCATGGGCATTTGTCAGTGCCTGCCATTATATATTTTTTTACCTCTTCTATCAGTTCGTATAGGTCATACTGAGAACACAGTGCCCCAGTGGCCTAATGGATAAGGCACTGGCCTCCTAAGCCAGGGATTGTGGGTTCAAGTCCCATCTGGGCTGATTGGAAGCAGAGTGGCGAAGAGGAAGCGTGCTGGGCCCATAACCCAGAGGTCGATGGATCGAAACCATCCTCTGCTAACCTGTTTTTTTTAGCAATGGAGTACGAACAAAAATAAAAAAAATCGTAATTTCATGTGCATTTGTCAGTGCCTGCAATTATATATTTTTTTACCTCTTCTATCAGTTCGTATAGGTCATACTGAGAACACAGTGCCCCAGTGGCCTACTCGATAAGGCACTGGCCTCCTAAGCCAGGGTTTGTGGGTTCAAGTCCCATCTGGGGTGGTTGGAAGCAGAGTGGCGCAGCGGAAGCGTGCTGGGCCCATAACCCAGAGGTCGATGGATCGAAACCATCCTCTGCTAACATGTTTTTTGAGCAATGGAGTATGAACAAAAATAAAACATTCGTAATTTCATGGGCATTTGTCAGTGCCTGCCATTATATATTTTTTTACCTCTTCTATCAGTTCGTATAGGTCACACTGAGAACACAGTGCCCCAGTGGCCTAATGGATAAGATACTGTACTCCTAAGCCAGGGAATGTGGGTTCAATCTTGGGTGGTTGGAAGCAGAGTGGCGCAGCGGAAGCGTGCTTGGCCCATAACCCAGAGGTCGATGGATCGAAACCATCATCTGCTAACCTTTTTTTTAGCAATGGAGTACGAACAAAAATTAAAAAAAATCGTAATTTCATGGGCATTTGTCAGTGCCTGCCATTATATATGTTTTTACCTCTTCTATCAGTTCATATAGGTCATACTGATAACACAGTGCCCCAGTGGCCTAATGGATAAGATACTGTACTCCTAAGTCAGGGTTTGTGGGTCCAAGCTTGGGTGGTTGGAAGCAGAGTGGCGCAGCGGAAGCGTGCTTGGCCCATAACCCAGAGGTCGATGGATCGAAACCATCATCTGCTAACCTGTTTTTTTAGCAATGGAGTACGAACAAAAATAAAAAATTCGTAATTTCATGGGCATTTGTCAGTGCCTGCCATTATATATTTTTTTACCTCTTCTATCAGTTCGTATAGGTCACACTGAGAACACAGTGCCCCAGTTGCCTAATGGATAAGATACTGTACTCCTAAGTCAGGGTTTGTGGGTCCAATCTTGGGTGGTTGGAAGCAGAGTGGCGCAGCGGAAGCGTGCTGGGCCCATAACCCAGAGGTCGATGGATCGAAACCATCCTCTGCTAACCTGTTTTTTTAGCAATGGAGTACGAACAAAAATAAAAAATTCGTAATTTCATGGGCATTTGTCAGTGCCTGCCATTATATATTTTTTTACCTCTTCTATCAGTTCGTATAGGTCATACTGAGAACACAGTGCCCCAGTGGCCTAATGGATAAGGCACTGGCCTCCTAAGCCAGGGATTGTGGGTTCAAGTCCCATCTGGGCTGATTGGAAGCAGAGTGGCGAAGAGGAAGCGTGCTGGGCCCATAACCCAGAGGTCGATGGATCGAAACCATCCTCTGCTAACCTGTTTTTTTTAGCAATGGAGTACGAACAAAAATAAAAAAAATCGTAATTTCATGTGCATTTGTCAGTGCCTGCAATTATATATTTTTTTACCTCTTCTATCAGTTCGTATAGGTCACACTGAGAACACAGTGCCCCAGTGGCCTAATGGATAAGATACTGTACTCCTAAGCCAGGGATTGTGGGTTCAATCTTGGGTGGTTGGAAGCAGAGTGGCGCAGCGGAAGCGTGCTTGGCCCATAACCCAGAGGTCGATGGATCGAAACCATCATCTGCTAACCTTTTTTTTAGCAATGGAGTACAAACAAAAATTAAAAAAAATCGTAATTTCATGGGCATTTGTCAGTGCCTGCCATTATATATGTTTTTACCTCTTCTATCAGTTCATATAGGTCATACTGATAACACAGTGCCCCAGTGGCCTAATGGATAAGATACTGTACTCCTAAGTCAGGGTTTGTGGGTCCAAGCTTGGGTGGTTGGAAGCAGAGTGGCGCAGCGGAAGCGTGCTTGGCCCATAACCCAGAGGTCGATGGATCGAAACCATCATCTGCTAACCTGTTTTTTTAGCAATGGAGTACGAACAAAAATAAAAAATTCGTAATTTCATGGGCATTTGTCAGTGCCTGCCATTATATATTTTTTTACCTCTTCTATCAGTTCGTATAGGTCACACTGAAAACACAGTGCCCCAGTTGCCTAATGGATAAGATACTGTACTCCTAAGTCAGGGTTTGTGGGTCCAATCTTGGGTGGTTGGAAGCAGAGTGGCGCAGCGGAAGCGTGCTGGGCCCATAACCCAGAGGTCGATGGATCGAAACCATCCTCTGCTAACCTGTTTTTTTAGCAATGGAGTACGAACAAAAATAAAAAATTCGTAATTTCATGGGCATTTGTCAGTGCCTGCCATTATATATGTTTTTACCTCTTCTATCAGTTCATATATGTCATACTGATAACACAGTGCCCCAGTGGCCTAATGGATAAGATACTGTACTCCTAAGTCATGGTTTGTGGGTCCAATCTTGGGTGGTTGGAAGCAGAGTGGCGCAGCGGAAGCGTGCTGGGCCCATAACCCAGAGGTCGATGGATCGAAACCATCATCTGCTAACCTGTTTTTTTAGCAATGGAGTACGAACAAAAATAAAAAATTCGTATTTTCATGGGCATTTGTCAGTGTCTGCCATTATATATTTTTTTACCTCTTCTATCAGTTCGTATAGGTCACACTGAGAACAAAGTGCCCCAGTTGCCTAATGGATAAGATACTGTACTCCTAAGTCAGGGTTTGTGGGTCCAATCTTGGGTGGTTGGAAGCAGAGTGGCGCAGCGGAAGCGTGCTGGGCCCATAACCCAGAGGTCGATGGATCGAAACCATCCTCTGCTAACCTGTTTTTTTTAGCAATGGAGTACGAACAAAAATAAAAAAAATCGTAATTTCATGGGCATTTGTCAGTGCCTGCCATTATATATTTTTTTACCTCTTCTATCAGTTCGTATAGGTCATACTGAGAACACAGTGCACCAGTGGCCTACTGGATAAGGCACTGGCCTCCTAAGCCAGGGATTGTGGGTTCAAGTCCCATCTGGGGTGGTTTGAAGCAGAGTGGCGCAGCGGAAGCGTGCTGGGCCCATAACCCAGAGGTCGATGGATCGAAACCATCCTCTGCTAACATATTTTTTTAGCAATGGAGTATGAACAAAAATAAAAAATTCGTAATTTCATGGGCATTTGTCAGTGTCTGCCATTATATATTTTTTTACCTCTATCAGTTCGTATAGGTCACACTGAGAACAAAGTGCCCCAGTTGCCTAATGGATAAGATACTGTACTCCTAAGTCAGGGTTTGTGGGTCCAATCTTGGGTGGTTGGAAGCAGAGTTGCGCAGCGGAAGCGTGCTGGGCCCATAACCCAGAGGTCGATGGATCGAAACCATCCTCTGCTAACCTGTTTTTTTTAGCAATGGAGTACGAACAAAAATAAAAAAAATCGTAATTTCATGGGCATTTGTCAGTGCCTGCCATTATATATTTTTTTACCTCTTCTATCAGTTCGTATAGGTCATACTGAGAACACAGTGCCCCAGTGGCCTACTCGATAAGGCACTGGCCTCCTAAGCCAGGGTTTGTGGGTTCAAGTCCCATCTGGGGTGGTTGGAAGCAGAGTGGCGCAGCGGAAGCGTGCTGGGCCCATAACCAAGAGGTCGATGGATCGAAACCATCCTCTGCTAACATGTTTTTTTAGCAATGGAGTATGAACAAAAATAAAACATTCGTAATTTCATGGGCATTTGTCAGTGCCTGCCATTATATATTTTTTTACCTCTTCTATCAGTTCGTATAGGCGCAGCGGAAGCGTGCTGGGCCCATAACCAAGAGGTCGATGGATCGAAACCATCCTCTGCTAACATGTTTTTTTAGCAATGGAGTATGAACAAAAATAAAACATTCGTAATTTCATGGGCATTTGTCAGTGCCTGCCATTATATATTTTTTTACCTCTTCTATCAGTTCGTATAGGTCACACTGAGAACACAGTGCCCCAGTGGCCTAATGGATAAGATACTGTACTCCTAAGCCAGGGATTGTGGGTTCAATCTTGGGTGGTTGGAAGCAGAGTGGCGCAGCGGAAGCGTGCTGGGCCCATAACCCAGAGGTCGATGGATCGAAACCATCCTCTGCTAACCTGTTTTTTTTAGCAATGGAGTACGAACAAAAAAAAAATAAAAATCGTAATTTCATGGGCATTTGTCAGTGCCTGCCATTATATATTATTTTACCTCTTCTATCAGTTCGTATAGGTCATACTGAGAACACAGTGCCCCAGTGGCCTAATGGATAAGGCACTGGCCTCCTAAGCCAGGGATTGTGGGTTCAAGTCCCATCTGGGGTGGTTGGAAGCAGAGTGGCGCAGCGGAAGCGTGCTGGGCCCATAACCCAGAGGTCGATGGATCGAAACCATCATCTGCTAACCTGTTTTTTTAGCAATGGAGTACGAACAAAAATAAAAAATTCGTAATTTCATGGGCATTTGTCAGTGCCTGCCATTATATATTTTTTTACCTCTTCTATCAGTTTGTATAGGTCATACTGAGAACACAGTGCCCCAGTGGCCTAATGGATAAGGCACTGGCCTCCTAAGCCAGGGATTGTGGGTTCAAGTCCCATCTGGGCTGGTTGGAAGCAGAGTGGCGAAGAGGAAGCGTGCCGGGCCCATAACCCAGAGGTCGATGGATTGAAACCATCCTCTGCTAACCTGTTTTTTTTAGCAATGGAGTACGAACAAAAATAAAAAAAATCGTAATTTCATGGGCATTTGTCAGTGCCTGCCATTACATATTTTTTTACCTCTTCTATCAGTTCGTATAGGTCATACTGAGAACACAGTGCCCCAGTGGCCTACTCGATAAGGCACTGGCCTCCTAAGCCAGGGTTTGTGGGTTCAAGTCCCATCTGGGGTGGTTGGAAGCAGAGTGGCGCAGCGGAAGCGTATTGGGCCCATAACCCAGAGGTCGATGGACCGAAACCATCCTCTGCTAACCTGTTTTTTTAGCAATGGAGTATGAACAAAAATAAAACATTCGTAATTTCATGGGCATTTGTCAGTGCCTGCCATTATATATTTTTTTACCTCTTCTATCAGTTCGTATAGGTCACACTGAGAACACAGTGCCCCAGTGGCCTAATGGATAAGATACTGTACTCCTAAGCCAGGGATTGTGGGTTCAATCTTGGGTGGTTGGAAGCAGAGTGGCGCAGCGGAAGCGTGCTTGGCCCATAACCCAGAGGTCGATGGATCGAAACCATCATCTGCTAACCTGTTTTTTTAGCAATGGAGTACGAACAAAAATTAAAAAAAATCGTAATTTCATGGGCATTTGTCAGTGCCTGCCATTATATATGTTTTTACCTCTTCTATCAGTTCATATAGGTCATACTGATAACACAGTGCCCCAGTGGCCTAATGGATAAGATACTGTACTCCTAAGTCAGGGTTTGTGGGTCCAAGCTTGGGTGGTTGGAAGCAGAGTGTCGCAGCGGAAGCGTGCTTGGCCCATAACCCAGAGGTCGATGGATCGAAACCATCCTCTGCTAACCTGTTTTTTTAGCAATGGAGTACGAACAAAAATAAAAATTTGTAATTTCATGGGCATTTGTCAGTGCCTGCCATTATATATGTTTTTACCTCTTCTATCAGTTCATATAGGTCATACTGATAACACAGTGCCCCAGTGGCCTAATGGATAAGATACTGTACTCCTAAGTCAGGGTTTGTGGGTCCAATCTTGGGTGGTTGGAAGCAGAGTGGCGCAGCGGAAGCGTGCTGGGCCCATAACCCAGAGGTCGATGGATCGAAACCATCATCTGCTAATCTGTTTTTTTAGCAATGGAGTTCGAACAAAAATAAAAAATTCGTAATTTCATGGGCATTTGTCAGTGCCTGCCATTATATATTTTTTTACCTCTTCTATCAGTTCGTATAGGTCATACTGAGAACACAGTGCCCCAGTGGCCTAATGGATAAGGCACTGGCCTCCTAAGCCAGGGATTGTGGGTTCAAGTCCCATCTGGGCTGGTTGGAAGCAGAGTGGCGCAGAGGAAGCGTGCTGGGCCCATAACCCAGAGTTCGATGGATCGAAAACATCCTCTGATAACCTGTTTTTTTTAGCAATGGAGTACGAACAAAAATAAAAAAAATCGTAATTTCATGTGCATTTGTCAGTGTCTGCCATTATATATTTTTTTTACCTCTTCTATCAGTTCGTATAGGTCACACTGAGAACAAAGTGCACCAGTTGCCTAATGGATAAGATACTGTACTCCTAAGTCAGGGTTTTTGGGTCCAATCTTGGGTGGTTGGAAGCAGAGTGGCGCAGCGGAAGTGTGCTGGGCCCATAACCCAGAGGTCGATGGATCGAAACCATCCTCTGCTAACCTGTTTTTTTAGCAATGGAGTACGAACAAAAATAAAAAATTCGTAATTTCATGGGCATTTGTCAGTGCCTGCCATTATATATGTTTTTACCTCTTCTATCAGTTCATATAGGTCATACTGATAACACAGTGCCCCAGTGGCCTAATGGATAAGATACTGTACTCCTAAGTCAGGGTTTGAGGGTCCAATCTTGGGTGGTTGGAAGCAGAGTGGCGCAGCGGAAGCGTGCTTGGCCCATAACCCAGAGGTCGATGGATCGAAACCATCATCTGCTAACCTGTTTTTTTAGCAATGGAGTACGAACAAAAATAAAAAATTCGTAATTTCATGGGCATTTGTCAGTGCCTGCCATTACATATTTTTTTACCTCTTCTATCAGTTCGTATAGGTCACACTGAGAACACAGTGCCCCAGTTGCCTAATGGATAAGATACTGTACTCCTAAGTCAGGGTTTGTGGGTCCAATCTTGGGTGGTTGGAAGCAGAGTGGCGCAGCGGAAGCGTGCTGGGCCCATAACCCAGAGGTCGATGGATCGAAACCATAGTCTGCTAACCTGTTTTTTTAGCAATGGAGTACGAACAAAAATAAAAAATTCGTAATTTCATGGGCATTTGTCAGTGCCTGCCATTATATATGTTTTTACCTCTTCTATCAGTTCATATAGGTCATACTGATAACACAGTGCCACAGTGGCCTAATGGATAAGATACTGTACTCCTAATTCAGGGTTTGTGGGTCCAATCTTGGGTGGTTGGAAGCAGAGTGGCGCAGCGGAAGCGTGCTGGGCCCATAACCCAGAGGTCGATGGATCGAAACCATCATCTGCTAACCTGTTTTTTTAGCAATGGAGTACGAACAAAAATAAAAAATTCGTAATTTCATGGGCATTTGTCAGTGCCTGCCATTATATATTTTTTTACCTCTTCTATCAGTTCGTATAGGTCATACTGAGAACACAGTGACCCAGTGGCCTAATGGATAAGGGACTGGCCTCCTAAGCCAGGGATTGTGGGTTCAAGTCCCATCTGGGCTGGTTGGAAGCAGAGTGTCGAAGAGGAAGCGTGCTGGGCCCATAACCCAGAGGTCGATGGATCGAAACCATCCTCTGCTAACCTGTTTTTTTTAGCAATGGAGTACGAACAAAAAGAAAAAAAATCGTAATTTCATGTGCATTTGTCAGTGCCTGCAATTATATATTTTTTACCTCTTCTATCAGTTCGTATAGGTCATACTGAGAACACAGTGCCCCAGTGGCCTAATGGATAAGGCACTGGCCTCCTAAGCCAGGGATTGTGGGTTCAAGTCCCATCTGGGGTGGTTGGAAGCAGAGTGGCGCAGCGGAAGCGTGCTGGGCCCATAACCCAGAGGTCGATGGATCGAAACCATCCTCTGCTAACCTGTTTTTTTTAGCAATGGAGTACGAACAAAAATAACAAAAATCGTAATTTCATGGGCATTTGTCAGTGCCTGCCATTATATATTTTTTGACCTCTTCTATCAGTTCGTATAGGTCATACTGAGAACACAGTGCCCCAGTGGCCTACTCGATAAGGCACTGGCCTCCTAAGCCAGGGTTTGTGGGTTCAAGTCCCATCTGGGGTGGTTGGAAGCAGAGTGGCGCAGCGGAAGCGTGCTGGGCCCATAACCCAGAGGTCGATGGATCGAAACCATCCTCTGCTAACATGTTTTTTTAGCAATGGAGTATGAACAAAAATAAAACATTCGTAATTTCATGGGCATTTGTCAGTGCCTGCCATTATATATTTTTTTACCTCTTCTATCAGTTCGTATAGGTCACACTGAGAACACAGTGCCCCAGTGGCCTAATGGATAAGATACTGTACTCCTAAGCCAGGGATTGTGGGTTCAATCTTGGGTGGTTGGAAGCAGAGTGGCGCAGCGGAAGCGTGCTTGGCCCATAACCCAGAGGTCGATGGATCGAAACCATCATCTGCTAACCTGTTTTTTTAGCAATGGAGTACGAACAAAAATTTAAAAAAATCGTAATTTCATGGGCATTTGTCAGTGCCTGCCATTATATATGTTTTTACCTCTTCTATCAGTTCATAAAGGTCATACTGATAACACAGTGCCCCAGTGGCCTAATGGATAAGATACTGTACTCCTAAGTCAGGGTTTGTGGGTCCAAGCTTGGGTGGTTGGAAGCAGAGTGGCGCAGCGGAAGCGTGCTTGGCCCATAACCCAGAGGTCGATGGATCGAAACCATCATCTGCTAACCTGTTTTTTTAGCAATGGAGTACGAACAAAAATAAAAAATTCGTAATTTCATGGGCATTTGTCAGTGCCTGCCATTATATATTTTTTTACCTCTTCTATCAGTTCCTATAGGTCACACTGAGAACACAGTGCCCCAGTTGCCTAATGGATAAGATACTGTACTCCTAAGTCAGGGTTTGTGGGTCCAATCTTGGGTGGTTGGAAGCAGAGTGGCGCAGCGGAAGCGTGCTGGGCCCATAACCCAGAGGTCGATGGATCGAAACCATCCTCTGCTAACCTGTTTTTTTAGCAATGGAGTACGAACAAAAATAAAAAATTCGTAATTTCATGGGCATTTGTCAGTGCCTGCCATTATATATGTTTTTACCTCTTCTATCAGTTCATATAGGTCATACTGATAACACAGTGCCCCAGTGGCCTAATGGATAAGATACTGTACTCCTAAGTCAGGGTTTGTGGGTCCAATCTTGGGTGGTTGGAAGCAGAGTGGCGCAGCGGAAGCGTGCTGGGCCCATAACCCAGAGGTCGATGGATCGAAACCATCATCTGCTAACCTGTTTTTTTAGCAATGGAGTACGAACAAAAATAAAAAATTCGTAATTTCATGGGCATTTGTCTGTGCCTGCCATTATATATTTTTTTACCTCTTCTATCAGTTCGTATAGGTCATACTGAGAACAAAGTGCCCCAGTGGCCTAATGGTTAAGGCACTGGCCTCCTAAGCCAGGGGTTGTGGGTTCAA
>NW_026602803.1:0-11014 GCF_029448725.1 Salvelinus fontinalis
AGATACTAGATGACGGGTTTATAAACTACATGACGGGTTTAGATACTAGATGACGGGTTTAGAAACTACATGACGGGTTTAGATACTACATGACGGGTTTAGATACTAGATGACGGGTTTAGATACTAGATGACAGGTTTAGATACTACATGACGGGTTTAGATACTACATGACGGGTTTAGATACTAGATGACAGGTTTAGATACTAGATGACGGGTTTAGAAACTACATGACGGGTTTAGATACTACATACTACATGACGGGTTTAGATACTACATGACGGGTTTAGATACTAGATGACAGGTTTAGATACTACATGACGGGTTTAGATACTAGATGACGGGTTTAGAAACTACATGACGGGTTTAGATACTAGATGACGGGTTTAGAAACTACATGACGGGTTTAGATACTACATGACGGGTTTAGATACTAGATGACGGGTTTAGAAACTACATGACGGGTTTAGATACTAGATGACGGGTTTAGAAACTACATGACGGGTTTAGATACTACATGACGGGTTTAGATACTAGATGACGGGTTTAGAAACTACATGACGGGTTTAGATAATACATGACGGGTTTAGATACTACATGACGGGTTTAGATACTACATGACGGGTTTAGATACTAGATGACAGGTTTAGATACTACATGACGGGTTTAGATACTACATGACGGGTTTAGATACTACATGACGGGTTTAAATACTACATGACGGGTTTAGATACTACATGACGGGTTTAGATACTAGATGACAGGTTTAGATACTAGATGACGGGTTTAGATACTACATGACGGGTTTAGATACTACATGACGGGTTTAGATACTAGATGACAGGTTTAGATACTACATGACGGGTTTAGATACTACATGACGGGTTTAGATACTACATGACAGGTTTAGATACTACATGACAGGTTTAGATACTAGATGACGGGTTTAGATACTAGATGACAGGTTTAGATACTACATGACGGGTTTAGATACTACATGACGGGTTTAGATACTAGATGACAGGTTTAGATACTAGATGACGGGTTTAGAAACTACATGACGGGTTTAGATACTACATGACGGGTTTAGATACTACATGACGGGTTTAGATACTACATGACGGGTTTAGATACTAGATGACAGGTTTAGATACTACATGACGGGTTTAGATACTAGATGACGGGTTTAGAAACTACATGACGGGTTTAGATACTAGATGACGGGTTTAGAAACTACATGACGGGTTTAGATACTACATGACGGGTTTAGATACTAGATGACGGGTTTAGATACTACATGACGGGTTTAGATACTAGATGACGGGTTTAGAAACTACATGACGGGTTTAGATACTACATGACGGGTTTAGATACTAGATGACGGGTTTAGAAACTACATGACGGGTTTAGATACTACATGACGGGTTTAGATACTACATGACGGGTTTAGATACTACATGACGGGTTTAGATACTACATGACGGGTTTAGATACTACATGACGGGTTTAGATACTAGATGACAGGTTTAGATACTAGATGACGGGTTTAGATACTACATGACGGGTTTAGATACTAGATGACGGGTTTAGATACTAGATGAGGGGTTTAGATACTACATGACGGGTTTAGATACTACATGACGGGTTTAGATACTACATGACAGGTTTAGATACTAGATGACGGCTTTAGATACTAGATGACGGGTTTAGATACTAGATGAGGGGTTTAGATACTACATGACAGGTTTAGATACTAGATGACGGGTTTAGATACTAGATGACAGGTTTAGATACTACATGACGGGTTTAGATACTACATGACGGGTTTAGATACTAGATGACAGGTTTAGATACTACATGACGGGTTTAGAAACTACATGACGGGTTTAGATACTACATACTACATGACGGGTTTAGATACTACATGACGGGTTTAGATACTAGATGACAGGTTTAGATACTACATGACGGGTTTAGATACTAGATGACGGGTTTAGAAACTACATGACGGGTTTAGATACTAGATGACGGGTTTAGAAACTACATGACGGGTTTAGATACTACATGACGGGTTTAGATACTAGATGACGGGTTTAGAAACTACATGACGGGTTTCGATACTAGATGACGGGTTTAGAAACTACATGACGGGTTTAGATACTAGATGACGGGTTTAGAAACTATATGACGGGTTTAGATACTACATGACGGGTTTAGATACTAGATGACGGGTTTAGAAACTACATGACGGGTTTAGATACTAGATGACGGGTTTAGAAACTACATGACGGGTTTAGATACTACATGACGGGTTTAGATACTAGATGACGGGTTTAGAAACTACATGACGGGTTTAGATAATACATGACGGGTTAAGATACTACATGACGGGTTTAGATACTACATGACGGGTTTAGATACTAGATGACAGGTTTAGATACTACATGACGGGTTTAGATACTACATGACAGGTTTAGATACTAGATGACGGGTTTAGATACTACATGACGGGTTTAGATACTAGATGACAGGTTTAGATACTACATGACGGGTTTAGATACTAGATGACGGGTTTAGAAACTACATGACGGGTTTAGATACTAGATGACGGGTTTAGAAACTACATGACGGGTTTAGATACTACATGACGGGTTTAGATACTAGATGACGGGTTTAGAAACTACATGACGGGTTTAGATACTACATGACGGGTTTAGATACTAGATGACGGGTTTAGAAACTACATGACAGGTTTAGATACTACATGACGGGTTTAGATACTACATGACGTGTTTAGATACTAGATGACGGGTTTAGATACTAGATGACAGGTTTAGATACTAGATGACGGGTTTAGATACTAGCTGACGGGTTTAGATACTAGATGACAGGTTTAGATACTACATGACGGGTTTAGGTACTACATGACGGGTTTAGATACTACATGACGGGTTTAGATACTACATGACGGGTTTAGATACTACATGACGGATTTAGATACTAGATGACGGGTTTAGATACTACATGACGGGTTTAGATACTAGATGACGGGTTTAGAAACTACATGACGGGTTTAGATACTAGATGACGGGTTTAGAAACTACATGACGGGTTTAGATACTAGATGACGGGTTTAGATACTACATGACGGGTTTAGATACTAGATGACGGGTTTAGAAACTACATGACGGGTTTAGATACTACATGACGGGTTTAGATACTAGATGACGGGTTTAGAAACTACATGACGGGTTTAGATACTACATGACGGGTTTAGATACTACATGACGGGTTTAGATACTACATGACGGGTTTAGATACTAGATGACAGGTTTAGATACTACATGACGGGTTTAGATACTACATGACGGGTTTAGATACTACATGACGGGTTTAAATACTACATGACGGGTTTAGATACTACATGACGGGTTTAGATACTACATGACGGGTTTAGATACTACATGACGGGTTTAGATACTAGATGACGGGTTTAGATACTACATGACGGGTTTAGATACTAGATGACGGGTTTAGAAACTACATGACGGGTTTAGATACTACATGACAGGTTTAGATACTACATGACGGGTTTAGATACTACATGACGGGTTTAGATACTACATGACGGGTTTAGATACTACATGACGGGTTTAGATACTAGATGACGGGTTTAGATACTACATGACGGGTTTAGATACTACATGACGGGTTTAGATACTAGATGACGGGTTTAGATACTACATGACGGGTTTAGATACTACATGACGGGTTTAGATACTACATGACAGGTTTAGATACTAGATGACGGCTTTAGATACTAGATGACAGGTTTAGATACTAGATGAGGGGTTTAGATACTACATGACAGGTTTAGATACTAGATGACGGGTTTAGATACTAGATGACAGGTTTAGATACTAGATGACGGGTTTAGAAACTACATGACGGGTTTAGATACTACATACTACATGACGGGTTTAGATACTACATGACAGGTTTAGAAACTAGATGACAGGTTTAGATACTACATGACGGGTTTAGATACTAGATGACGGGTTTAGAAACTACATGACGGGTTTAGATACTAGATGACGGGTTTAGAAACTATATGACGGGTTTAGATACTACATGACGGGTTTAGATACTAGATGACGGGTTTAGAAACTACATGACATGTTTAGATACTAGATGACGGGTTTAGAAACTACATGACGGGTTTAGATACTACATGACGGGTTTAGATACTAGATGACGGGTTTAGAAACTACATGACGGGTTTAGATAATACATGACGGGTTAAGATACTACATGACGGGTTTAGATACTACATGACGGGTTTAGATACTAGATGACAGGTTTAGATACTACATGACGGGTTTAGATACTACATGACAGGTTTAGATACTACATGACGGGTTTAGATACTACATGACGGGTTTAGATACTACATGACGGGTTTAGATACTACATGACGGGTTTAGATACTAGATGACGGGTTTAGATACTACATGACGGGTTTAGATACTACATGACGGGTTTAGATACTAGATGACGGGTTTAGATACTACATGACGGGTTTAGATACTACATGACGGGTTTATATACTACATGACAGGTTTAGATACTAGATGACGGCTTTAGATACTAGATGACAGGTTTAGATACTAGATGAGGGGTTTAGATACTACATGACAGGTTTAGATACTAGATGACGGGTTTAGATACTAGATGACAGGTTTAGATACTACATGACGGGTTTAGATACTACATGACGGGTTTAGATACTAGATGACAGGTTTAGATACTAGATGACGGGTTTAGAAACTACATGACGGGTTTAGATACTACATACTACATGACGGGTTTAGATACTACATGAAAGGTTTAGATACTAGATGACAGGTTTAGATACTACATGACGGGTTTAGATACTAGATGACGGGTTTAGAAACTACATGACGGGTTTAGATACTAGATGACGGGTTTAGAAACTATATGACGGGTTTAGATACTACATGACGGGTTTAGATACTAGATGACGGGTTTAGAAACTACATGACGGGTTTAGATACTAGATGACGGGTTTAGAAACTACATGACGGGTTTAGATACTACATGACGGGTTTAGATACTAGATGACGGGTTTAGAAACTACATGACGGGTTTAGATAATACATGACGGGTTAAGATACTACATGACGGGTTTAGATACTACATGACGGGTTTAGATACTAGATGACAGGTTTAGATACTACATGACGGGTTTAGATACTACATGACGGGTTTAGATACTACATGACGGGTTTAGATACTAGATGACAGGTTTAGATACTACATGACGGGTTTAGATACTAGATGACGGGTTTATAAACTACATGACGGGTTTAGATACTAGATGACGGGTTTAGAAACTACATGACGGGTTTAGATACTACATGACGGGTTTAGATACTAGATGACGGGTTTAGATACTAGATGACAGGTTTAGATACTACATGACGGGTTTAGATACTACATGACGGGTTTAGATACTAGATGACAGGTTTAGATACTAGATGACGGGTTTAGAAACTACATGACGGGTTTAGATACTACATACTACATGACGGGTTTAGATACTACATGACGGGTTTAGATACTAGATGACAGGTTTAGATACTACATGACGGGTTTAGATACTAGATGACGGGTTTAGAAACTACATGACGGGTTTAGATACTAGATGACGGGTTTAGAAACTACATGACGGGTTTAGATACTACATGACGGGTTTAGATACTAGATGACGGGTTTAGAAACTACATGACGGGTTTAGATACTAGATGACGGGTTTAGAAACTACATGACGGGTTTAGATACTACATGACGGGTTTAGATACTAGATGACGGGTTTAGAAACTACATGACGGGTTTAGATAATACATGACGGGTTTAGATACTACATGACGGGTTTAGATACTACATGACGGGTTTAGATACTAGATGACAGGTTTAGATACTACATGACGGGTTTAGATACTACATGACGGGTTTAGATACTACATGACGGGTTTAAATACTACATGACGGGTTTAGATACTACATGACGGGTTTAGATACTAGATGACGGGTTTAGATACTAGATGACGGGTTTAGATACTACATGACGGGTTTAGATACTACATGACGGGTTTAGATACTAGATGACAGGTTTAGATACTACATGACGGGTTTAGATACTACATGACGGGTTTAGATACTACATGACGGGTTTAGATACTACATGACAGGTTTAGATACTAGATGACGGGTTTAGATACTAGATGACGGGTTTAGATACTACATGACGGGTTTAGATACTACATGACGGGTTTAGATACTAGATGACAGGTTTAGATACTACATGACGGGTTTAGATACTACATGACGGGTTTAGATACTACATGACGGGTTTAGATACTACATGACGGGTTTAGATACTACATGACGGGTTTAGATACTAGATGACAGGTTTAGATACTACATGACGGGTTTAGATACTAGATGACGGGTTTAGAAACTACATGACGGGTTTAGATACTAGATGACGGGTTTAGATACTACATGACGGGTTTAGATACTACATGACGGGTTTAGATACTACATGACGGGTTTAGATACTACATGACGGGTTTAGATACTAGATGACGGGTTTAGAAACTACATGACGGGTTTAGATACTACATGACGGGTTTAGATACTACATGACGGGTTTAGATACTACATGACGGGTTTAGATACTAGATGACGGGTTTAGATACTACATGACGGGTTTAGATACTACATGACGGGTTTAGATACTACATGACGGGTTTAGATACTACATGACGGGTTTAGATACTAGATGACGGGTTTAGATACTAGATGACGGGTTTAGATACTACATGACGGGTTTAGATACTAGATGACGGGTTTAGATACTACATGACGGGTTTAGATACTACATGACGGGTTTAGATACTACATGACGGGTTTAGATACTACATGACAGGTTTAGATACTAGATGACGGGTTTAGATACTACATGACGGGTTTAGATACTAGATGACGGGTTTAGATACTACATGACGGGTTTAGATACTAGATGACGGGTTTAGATACTAGATGACGGGTTTAGATACTACATGACGGGTTTAGATACTACATGACGGGTTTAGATACTACATGACGGGTTTAGATACTACATGACGGGTTTAGATACTACATGACGGGTTTAGATACTACATGACGGTTTAGATACTAGATGACGGGTTTAGATACTAGATGACGGGTTTAGATACTACATGACGGGTTTAGATACTACATGACGGGTTTAGATACTAGATGACGGGTTTAGATACTACATGACGGGTTTAGATACTACATGACGGGTTTAGAATACTACATGACGGGTTTAGATACTACATGACGGGTTTAGATACTAGATGACGGGTTTAGATACTACATGACGGGTTTAGATACTAGATGACGGGTTTAGAAACTACATGACGGGTTTAGATACTAGATGACGGGTTTAGAAACTATATGACGGGTTTAGATACTACATGACGGGTTTAGATACTAGATGACGGGTTTAGAAACTACATGACGGGTTTAGATACTAGATGACGGGTTTAGAAACTACATGACGGGTTTAGATACTACATGACGGGTTTAGATACTAGATGACGGGTTTAGAAACTACATGACGGGTTTAGATAATACATGACGGGTTAAGATACTACATGACGGGTTTAGATACTACATGACGGGTTTAGATACTAGATGACAGGTTTAGATACTACATGACGGGTTTAGATACTACATGACAGGTTTAGATACTAGATGACGGGTTTAGATACTACATGACGGGTTTAGATACTAGATGACAGGTTTAGATACTACATGACGGGTTTAGATACTAGATGACGGGTTTAGAAACTACATGACGGGTTTAGATACTAGATGACGGGTTTAGAAACTACATGACGGGTTTAGATACTACATGACGGGTTTAGATACTAGATGACGGGTTTAGAAACTACATGACGGGTTTAGATACTACATGACGGGTTTAGATACTAGATGACGGGTTTAGAAACTACATGACAGGTTTAGATACTACATGACGGGTTTAGATACTACATGACGTGTTTAGATACTAGATGACGGGTTTAGATACTAGATGACAGGTTTAGATACTAGATGACGGGTTTAGATACTAGCTGACGGGTTTAGATACTAGATGACAGGTTTAGATACTACATGACGGGTTTAGGTACTACATGACGGGTTTAGATACTACATGACGGGTTTAGATACTACATGACGGGTTTAGATACTACATGACGGATTTAGATACTAGATGACGGGTTTAGATACTACATGACGGGTTTAGATACTAGATGACGGGTTTAGAAACTACATGACGGGTTTAGATACTAGATGACGGGTTTAGAAACTACATGACGGGTTTAGATACTAGATGACGGGTTTAGATACTACATGACGGGTTTAGATACTAGATGACGGGTTTAGAAACTACATGACGGGTTTAGATACTACATGACGGGTTTAGATACTAGATGACGGGTTTAGAAACTACATGACGGGTTTAGATACTACATGACGGGTTTAGATACTACATGACGGGTTTAGATACTACATGACGGGTTTAGATACTAGATGACAGGTTTAGATACTACATGACGGGTTTAGATACTACATGACGGGTTTAGATACTACATGACGGGTTTAAATACTACATGACGGGTTTAGATACTACATGACGGGTTTAGATACTACATGACGGGTTTAGATACTACATGACGGGTTTAGATACTAGATGACGGGTTTAGATACTACATGACGGGTTTAGATACTAGATGACGGGTTTAGAAACTACATGACGGGTTTAGATACTACATGACAGGTTTAGATACTACATGACGGGTTTAGATACTACATGACGGGTTTAGATACTACATGACGGGTTTAGATACTACATGACGGGTTTAGATACTAGATGACGGGTTTAGATACTACATGACGGGTTTAGATACTACATGACGGGTTTAGATACTAGATGACGGGTTTAGATACTACATGACGGGTTTAGATACTACATGACGGGTTTAGATACTACATGACAGGTTTAGATACTAGATGACGGCTTTAGATACTAGATGACAGGTTTAGATACTAGATGAGGGGTTTAGATACTACATGACAGGTTTAGATACTAGATGACGGGTTTAGATACTAGATGACAGGTTTAGATACTAGATGACGGGTTTAGAAACTACATGACGGGTTTAGATACTACATACTACATGACGGGTTTAGATACTACATGACAGGTTTAGAAACTAGATGACAGGTTTAGATACTACATGACGGGTTTAGATACTAGATGACGGGTTTAGAAACTACATGACGGGTTTAGATACTAGATGACGGGTTTAGAAACTATATGACGGGTTTAGATACTACATGACGGGTTTAGATACTAGATGACGGGTTTAGAAACTACATGACATGTTTAGATACTAGATGACGGGTTTAGAAACTACATGACGGGTTTAGATACTACATGACGGGTTTAGATACTAGATGACGGGTTTAGAAACTACATGACGGGTTTAGATAATACATGACGGGTTAAGATACTACATGACGGGTTTAGATACTACATGACGGGTTTAGATACTAGATGACAGGTTTAGATACTACATGACGGGTTTAGATACTACATGACAGGTTTAGATACTACATGACGGGTTTAGATACTACATGACGGGTTTAGATACTACATGACGGGTTTAGATACTACATGACGGGTTTAGATACTAGATGACGGGTTTAGATACTACATGACGGGTTTAGATACTACATGACGGGTTTAGATACTAGATGACGGGTTTAGATACTACATGACGGGTTTAGATACTACATGACGGGTTTATATACTACATGACAGGTTTAGATACTAGATGACGGCTTTAGATACTAGATGACAGGTTTAGATACTAGATGAGGGGTTTAGATACTACATGACAGGTTTAGATACTAGATGACGGGTTTAGATACTAGATGACAGGTTTAGATACTACATGACGGGTTTAGATACTACATGACGGGTTTAGATACTAGATGACAGGTTTAGATACTAGATGACGGGTTTAGAAACTACATGACGGGTTTAGATACTACATACTACATGACGGGTTTAGATACTACATGAAAGGTTTAGATACTAGATGACAGGTTTAGATACTACATGACGGGTTTAGATACTAGATGACGGGTTTAGAAACTACATGACGGGTTTAGATACTAGATGACGGGTTTAGAAACTATATGACGGGTTTAGATACTACATGACGGGTTTAGATACTAGATGACGGGTTTAGAAACTACATGACGGGTTTAGATACTAGATGACGGGTTTAGAAACTACATGACGGGTTTAGATACTACATGACGGGTTTAGATACTAGATGACGGGTTTAGAAACTACATGACGGGTTTAGATAATACATGACGGGTTAAGATACTACATGACGGGTTTAGATACTACATGACGGGTTTAGATACTAGATGACAGGTTTAGATACTACATGACGGGTTTAGATACTACATGACGGGTTTAGATACTACATGACGGGTTTAAATACTACATGACGGGTTTAGATACTAGATGACGGGTTTAGAAACTACATGACGGGTTTAGATACTAGATGACGGGTTTAGAAACTACATGACGGGTTTAGATACTACATGACGGGTTTAGATACTAGATGACGGGTTTAGAAACTACATGACGGGTTTAGATACTAGATGACGGGTTTAGAAACTACATGACGGGTTTAGATACTACATGACGGGTTTAGATACTAGATGACGGGTTTAGAAACTACATGACGGGTTTAGATAATACATGACGGGTTTAGATACTACATGACGGGTTTAGATACTAGATGACAGGTTTAGATACTACATGACGGGTTTAGATA
>NW_026602804.1:0-10989 GCF_029448725.1 Salvelinus fontinalis
ACTCAGCTACAAACTAATATGACCCCACTATGGAAAGAGGAGACTCTCAGCTACAAACTAATATGACCCCACTATGGAAAGAGGAGACTCAGCTACAAACTAATATGACCCCACTATGGAAAGAGGAGACTCTCAGATACAAACTAATATGACCCCACTATGGAAAGAGGAGACTCAGCTACAAACTAATATGACCCCACTATGGAAAGAGGAGACTCAGTTACAAACTAATATGACCCCACTATGGAAAGAGGAGACTCTCAGATACAAACTAATATGACCCCACTATGGAAAGAGGAGACTCTCAGCTACAAACTAATATGACCCCACTATGGAAAGAGGAGACTCAGCTACAAACTAATATGACCCCACTATGGAAAGGGGAGACTCAAATACAAACTAATATGACCCCACTATGGAAAGAGGAGACTCTCAGCTACAAACTAATTTGACCCCACTATGGAAAGAGGAGACTCTCAGCTACAAACTAATATGACCCCACTATGGAAAGGGGAGACTCAGCTACAAACTAATATGACCCCACTACGGAAAGAGGAGACTCAGCTACAAACTAATATGACCCCACTATGGAAAGGGGAGACTCAGCTACAAACTAATATGACCCCACTATGGAAAGAGGAGACTCAGCTAAAAACGAATATGACCCCACTATGGAAAGAGGAGACTCAGCTACAAACTAATATGACCCCACTATGGAAAGAGGAGACTCAGCTACAAACTAATATGACCCCACTATGGAAAGAGGAGACTCTCAGATACAAACTAATATGACCCCACTATGGAAAGGGGAGACTCAGCTACAAACTAATATGACCCCACTATGGAAAGAGGAGACTCTCAGCTACAAACTAATATGACCCCACTATGGAAAGAGGAGACTCTCAGCTACAAACTAATATGACCCCACTATGGAAAGAGGAGACTCTCAGCTACAAACTAATATGACCCCACTATGGAAAGAGGAGACTCAGCTACAAACTAATATGACCCCACTATGGAAAGAGGAGACTCTCAGCTACAAACTAATATGACCCCACTATGGAAAGAGGAGACTCAGCTAAAAACTAATATGACCCCACTATGGAAAGAGGAGACTCAGCTACAAACTAATATGACCCCACTATGGAAAGAGGAGACTCTCAGATACAAACTATTATGACCCCACTATGGAAAGAGGAGACTCTCAGCTACAAACTAATATGACCCCACAATGGAAAGAGGAGATTCAGCTACAAACTAATATGACCCCACTATGGAAAGAGGAGACTCAGCTACAAACTAATATGACCCCACTATGGAAAGAGGAGACTCAGCTTCAAACTAATATGACCCCACTATGGAAAGAGGAGACTCTCAGCTACAAACTAATATGACCCCACTATGGAAAGGGGAGACTCAGCTACAAACTAATATGACCCCACTATGGAAAGAGGAGACTCTCAGCTACAAACTAATATGACCCCACTATGGAAAGAGGAGACTCTCAGCTACAAACTAATATGACCCCACTATGGAAAGAGGAGACTCTCAGCTACAAACTAATATGACTCCACTATGGAAAGGGGAGACTCAGCTACAAACTAATATGACCCCACTATGGAAAGGGGAGACTCAGCTACAAACTAATATGACCCCACTATGGAAAGAGGAGACTCTCAGCTACAAACTAATATGACCCCACTATGGAAAGGGGAGACTCTCAGCTACAAACTAATATGACCCCACTATGGAAAGAGGAGACTCTCAGATACAAACTAATATGACCCCACTATGGAAAGAGGAGACTCAGCTACAAACTAATATGACCCCACTATGGAAAGAGGAGACTCTCAGCTACAAACTAATATGACCCCACTATGGAAAGAGGAGACTCTCAGATACAGACTAATATGACCCCACTATGGAAAGGGGAGACTCAGATACAAACTAATATGACCCCACTATGGAAAGAGGAGACTCTCAGCTACAAACTAAAATGACCCCACTATGGAAAGAGGAGACTCAGCTACAAACTAATATGACCCCACTATGGAAAGGGGAGACTCAGATACAAACTAATATGACCCCACTATGGAAAGAGGAGACTCTCAGCTACAAACTAATATGACCCCACTATGGAAAGACGAGACTCTCAGCTACAAACTAATATGACCCCACTATGGAAAGGGGAGACTCAGCTACAAACTAATATGACCCCACTACGGAAAGAGGAGACTCTCAGTTACAAACTAATATGACCCCACTATGGAAAGAGGAGACTCTCAGCTACAAACTAATATGACTCCACTATGGAAAGGGGAGACTCAGCTACAAACTAATATGACCCCACTATGGAAAGGGGAGACTCAGCTACAAACTAATATGACCCCACTATGGAAAGAGGAGACTCTCAGCTACAAACTAATATGACCCCACTATGGAAAGGGGAGACTCTCAGCTACAAACTAATATGACCCCACTATGGAAAGAGGAGACTCTCAGATACAAACTAATATGACCCCACTATGGAAAGAGGAGACTCAGCTACAAACTAATATGACCCCACTATGGAAAGAGGAGACTCTCAGCTACAAACTAATATGACCCCACTATGGAAAGAGGAGACTCTCAGCTACAAACTAATATGACCCCACTATGGAAAGGGGAGACTCAGATACAAACTAATATGACCCCACTATGGAAAGAGGAGACTCTCAGCTACAAACTAAAATGACCCCACTATGGAAAGAGGAGACTCAGCTACAAACTAATATGACCCCACTATGGAAAGGGGAGACTCAGATACAAACTAATATGACCCCACTATGGAAAGAGGAGACTCTCAGCTACAAACTAATATGACCCCACTATGGAAAGACGAGACTCTCAGCTACAAACTAATATGACCCCACTATGGAAAGGGGAGACTCAGCTACAAACTAATATGACCCCACTACGGAAAGAGGAGACTCTCAGTTACAAACTAATATGACCCCACTATGGAAAGAGGAGACTCTGCTACAAACTAATATGACCCCACTATGGAAAGAGGAGACTCTCAGCTACAAACTAATATGACCCCACTATGGAAAGAGGAGACTCAGCTACAAACTAATATGACCCCACTATGGAAAGGGGAGACTCAGATACAAACTAATATGACCCTACTATGGAAAGAGGAGACTCTCAGCTACAAACTAATATGACCCCACTATGGAAAGAGGAGACTCTCAGCTACAAACTAATATGACCCCACTATGGAAAGGGGAGACTCAGCTACAAACTAATATGACCCCACTACGGAAAGAGGAGACTCAGCTACAAACTAATATGACCCCACTATGGAAAGGGGAGACTCTCAGTTACAAACTAATATGACCCCACTATGGAAAGAGGAGACTCTCAGCTACAAACTAATATGACCCCCCTATGGAAAGAGGAGACTCAGCTACAAACTAATATGACCCCACTATGGAAAGAGGAGACTCAGCTACAAACTAATATGACCCCACTATGGAAAGGGGAGACTCAGATACAAACTAATATGACCTCACTATGGAAAGAGGAGACTCTCAGCTACAAACTAATATGACCCCACTATGGAAAGAGGAGACTCTCAGATACAAACTAATATGACCCCACTATGGAAAGAGGAGACTCAGCTACAAACTAATATGACCCCACTATGGAAAGGGGAGACTCTCAGTTACAAACTAATATGACCCACTATGGAAAGAGGAGACTCTGCTACAAACTAATATGACCCCACTATGGAAAGGGGAGACTCAGATACAAACTAATATGACCCCACTATGGAAAGAGGAGACTCTCAGCTACAAACTAATATGACCCCACTATGGAAAGAGGAGACTCAGCTACAAACTAATATGACCCCACTATGGAAAGGGGAGACTCAGATACAAACTAATATGACCCCACTATGGAAAGAGGAGACTCTCAGCTACAAACTAATATGACCCCACTATGGAAAGGGGAGAATCAGCTACAAGCTAATATGACCCCACTACGGAAAGAGGAGACTCAGCTACAAACTAATATGACCCCACTATGGAAAGGGGAGACTCTCAGTTACAAACTAATATGACCCCACTATGGAAAGAGGAGACTCTCAGCTACAAACTAATATTACCCCACTATGGAAAGAGGAGACTCAGCTACAAACTAATATGACCCCACTATGGAAAGAGGAGACTCAGCTACAAACTAATATGACCCCACTATGGAAAGAGGAGACTCAGCTACAAACTAATATGACCCCACTATGGAAAGAGGAGACTCAGCTACAAACTAATATGACCCCACTATGGAAAGAGGAGACTCAGCTACAAATTAATATGACCCCACTATGGAAAGGGGAGACTCAGCTACAAACTAATATGACCCCACTATGGAAAGAGGAGACTCTCAGCTACAAACTAATATGACCCCACTATGGAAAGAGGAGACTCAGCTACAAACTAATATGACCCCACTATGGAAAGAGGAGACTCTCAGATACAAACTAATATGACCCCACTATGGAAAGAGGAGACTCTCAGCTACAAACTAATATGACCCCACTATGGAAAGAGGAGACTCAGTTACAAACTAATATGACCCCACTATGGAAAGAGGAGACTCTCAGATACAAACTAATATGACCCCACTATGGAAAGAGGAGACTCTCAGCTACAAACTAATATGACCCCACTATGGAAAGAGGAGACTCAGCTACAAACTAATATGACCCCACTATGGAAAGGGGAGACTCAAATACAAACTAATATGACCCCACTATGGAAAGAGGAGACTCTCAGCTACAAACTAATATGACCCCACTATGGAAAGAGGAGACTCTCAGCTACAAACTAATATGACCCCACTATGGAAAGGGGAGACTCAGCTACAAACTAATATGACCCCACTACGGAAAGAGGAGACTCAGCTACAAACTAATATGACCCCACTATGGAAAGGGGAGACTCAGCTACAAACTAATATGACCCCACTATGGAAAGAGGAGACTCTCAGCTACAAACTAATATGACCCCACTATGGAAAGAGGAGACTCAGCTACAAACTAATATGACCCCACTATGGAAAGGGGAGACTCAGCTACAAACTAATATGACCCCACTATGGAAAGAGGAGACTCTCAGCTACAAACTAATATGACCCCACTATGGAAAGAGGAGACTCAGCTACAAACTAATATGACCCCACTATGGAAAGAGGAGACTCTCAGATACAAACTAATATGACCCCACTATGGAAAGAGGAGACTCTCAGCTACAAACTAATATGACCCCACTATGGAAAGAGGAGACTCAGTTACAAACTAATATGACCCCACTATGGAAAGAGGAGACTCTCAGATACAAACTAATATGACCCCACTATGGAAAGAGGAGACTCTCAGCTACAAACTAATATGACCCCACTATGGAAAGAGGAGACTCAGCTACAAACTAATATGACCCCACTATGGAAAGGGGAGACTCAAATACAAACTAATATGACCCCACTATGGAAAGAGGAGACTCTCAGCTACAAACTAATATGACCCCACTATGGAAAGAGGAGACTCTCAGCTACAAACTAATATGACCCCACTATGGAAAGGGGAGACTCAGCTACAAACTAATATGACCCCACTACGGAAAGAGGAGACTCAGCTACAAACTAATATGACCCCACTATGGAAAGGGGAGACTCTCAGTTACAAACTAATATGACCCCACTATGGAAAGAGGAGACTCTGCTACAAACTAATATGACCCCACTATGGAAAGGGGAGACTCAGATACAAACTAATATGACCCCACTATGGAAAGAGGAGACTCTCAGCTACAAACTAATATGACCCCACTATGGAAAGAGGAGACTCAGCTACAAACTAATATGACCCCACTATGGAAAGGGGAGACTCAGATACAAACTAATATGACCCCACTATGGAAAGAGGAGACTCTCAGCTACAAACTAATATGACCCCACTATGGAAAGAGGAGACTCTCAGCTACAAACTAATATGACCCCACTATGGAAAGAGGAGACGCTCAGCTACAAACTAATATGACCCCACTATGGAAAGAGGAGACTCAGCTACAAACTAATATGACCCCACTATGGAAAGAGGAGACTCAGCTACAAACTAATATGACCCCACTATGGAAAGGGGAGACTCAGATACAAACTAATATGACCTCACTATGGAAAGAGGAGACTCTCAGCTACAAACTAATATGACCCCACTATGGAAAGAGGAGACTCTCAGATACAAACTAATATGACCCCACTATGGAAAGAGGAGTCTCAGCTACAAACTAATATGACCCCACTATGGAAAGGGGAGACTCAGATACAAACTAATATGACCCCACTATGGAAAGAGGAGACTCTCAGCTACAAACTAATATGACCCCACTATGGAAAGAGGAGACTCAGGTACAAACTAATATGACCCCACTATGGAAAGGGGAGACTCAGCTACAAACTAATATGACCCCACTACGGAAAGAGGAGACTCAGCTACAAACTAATATGACCCCACTACGGAAAGGGGAGACTCTCAGTTACAAACTAATATGACCCCACTATGGAAAGAGGAGACTCTCAGCTACAAACTAATATGACCCCACTATGGAAAGAGGAGACTCAGCTACAAACTAATATGACCCCACTATGGAAAGAGGAGACTCAGCTACAAACTAATATGACCCCACTATGGAAAGAGGAGACTCAGCTACAAACTAATATGACCCCACTATGGAAAGAGGAGACTCAGCTACAAACTAATATGACCCCACTATGGAAAGAGGAGACTCAGCTACAAACTAATATGACCCCACTATGGAAAGGGGAGACTCAGCTACAAACTAATATGACCCCACTATGGAAAGAGGAGACTCTCAGCTACAAACTAATATGACCCCACTATGGAAAGAGGAGACTCAGCTACAAACTAATATGACCCCACTATGGAAAGAGGAGACTCTCAGATACAAACTAATATGACCCCACTATGGAAAGAGGAGACTCTCAGCTACAAACTAATATGACCCCACTATGGAAAGAGGAGACTCAGTTACAAACTAATATGACCCCACTATGGAGAGAGGAGACTCTCAGATACAAACTAATATGACCCCACTATGGAAAGAGGAGACTCTCAGCTACAAACTAATATGACCCCACTATGGAAAGAGGAGACTCAGCTACAAACTAATATGACCCCACTATGGAAAGAGGAGACTCTCAGCTACAAACTAATATGACCCCACTATGGAAAGGGGAGACTCAGCTACAAACTAATATGACCCCACTACGGAAAGAGGAGACTCAGCTACAAACTAATATGACCCCACTATGGAAAGGGGAGACTCTCAGTTACAAACTAATATGACCCCACTATGGAAAGAGGAGACTCTGCTACAAACTAATATGACCCCACTATGGAAAGGGGAGACTCAGATACAAACTAATATGACCCCACTATGGAAAGAGGAGACTCTCAGCTACAAACTAATATGACCCCACTATGGAAAGAGGAGACTCTCAGCTACAAACTAATATGACCCCACTATGGAAAGGGGAGACTCAGCTACAAACTAATATGACCCCACTACGGAAAGAGGAGACTCAGCTACAAACTAATATGACCCCACTATGGAAAGGGGAGACTCTCAGTTACAAACTAATATGACCCCACTATGGAAAGAGGAGACTCTGCTACAAACTAATATGACCCCACTATGGAAAGAGGAGACTCAGCTACAAACTAATATGACCCCACTATGGAAAGGGGAGACTCAGATACAAACTAATATGACCCCACTATGGAAAGAGGAGACTCTCAGCTACAAACTAATATGACCCCACTATGGAAAGAGGAGACTCTCAGCTACAAACTAATATGACCCCACTATGGAAAGGGGAGACTCAGCTACAAACTAATATGACCCCATTACGGAAAGAGGAGACTCAGCTACAAACTAATATGACCCCACTATGGAAAGGGGAGACTCTCAGTTACAAACTAATATGACCCCACTATGGAAAGAGGAGACTCTCAGCTACAAACTAATATGACCCCACTATGGAAAGAGGAGACTCAGCTACAAACTAATATGACCCCACTATGGAAAGAGGAGACTCAGCTACAAACTAATATGACCCCACTATGGAAAGGGGAGACTCAGATACAAACTAATATGACCTCACTATGGAAAGAGGATACTCTCAGCTACAAACTAATATGACCCCACTATGGAAAGAGGAGACTCTCAGCTACAAACTAATATGACCCCACTATGGAAAGAGGAGACTCAGCTACAAACTAATATGACCCCACTATGGAAAGGGGAGACTCTCAGTTACAAACTAATATGACCCCACTTTGGAAAGAGGAGACTCTGCTACAAACTAATATGACCCCACTATGGAAAGGGGAGACTCAGATACAAACTAATATGACCCCACTATGGAAAGAGGAGACTCTCAGCTACAAACTAATATGACCCCACTATGGAAAGAGGAGACTCAGCTACAAACTAATATGACCCCACTATGGAAAGGGGAGACTCAGATACAAACTAATATGACCCCACTATGGAAAGAGGAGACTCTCAGCTACAAACTAATATGACCCCACTATGGAAAGAGGAGACTCTCAGCTACAAACTAATATGACCCCACTATGGAAAGTGGAGACTCAGCTACAAACTAATATGACCCCACTATGGAAAGAGGAGACTCTCAGCTACAAACTAATATGACCCCACTATGGAAAGGGGAGACTCAGCTACAAACTAATATGACCCCACTATGGAAAGGGGAGACTCAGCTACAAACTAATATGACCCCACTATGGAAAGAGGAGACTCTCAGCTACAAACTAATATGACCCCACTATGGAAAGGGGAGACTCTCAGCTACAAACTAATATGACCCCACTATGGAAAGAGGAGACTCTCAGATACAAACTAATATGACCCCACTATGGAAAGAGGAGACTCAGCTACAAACTAATATGACCCCACTATGGAAAGAGGAGACTCTCAGCTACAAACTAATATGACCCCACTATGGAAAGAGGAGACTCTCAGATACAGACTAATATGACCCCACTATGGAAAGGGGAGACTCAGATACAAACTAATATGACCCCACTATGGAAAGAGGAGACTCTCAGCTACAAACTAATATGACCCCACTATGGAAGAGGAGACTCAGCTACAAACTAATATGACCCCACTATGGAAAGGGGAGACTCAGATACAAACTAATATGACCCCACTATGGAAAGAGGAGACTCTCAGCTACAAACTAATATGACCCCACTATGGAAAGACGAGACTCTCAGCTACAAACTAATATGACCCCACTATGGAAAGGGGAGACTCAGCTACAAACTAATATGACCCCACTACGGAAAGAGGAGACTCAGCTACAAACTAATATGACCCCACTATGGAAAGGGGAGACTCTCAGTTACAAACTAATATGACCCCACTATGGAAAGAGGAGACTCTGCTACAAACTAATATGACCCCACTATGGAAAGGGGAGACTCAGATACAAACTAATATGACCCCACTATGGAAAGAGGAGACTCTCAGCTACAAACTAATATGACCCCACTATGGAAAGAGGAGACTCAGCTACAAACTAATATGACCCCACTATGGAAAGGGGAGACTCAGATACAAACTAATATGACCCCACTATGGAAAGAGGAGACTCTCAGCTACAAACTAATATGACCCCACTATGGAAAGAGGAGACTCAGTTACAAACTAATATGACCCCACTATGGAGAGAGGAGACTCTCAGATACAAACTAATATGACCCCACTATGGAAAGAGGAGACTCTCAGCTACAAACTAATATGACCCCACTATGGAAAGAGGAGACTCAGCTACAAACTAATATGACCCCACTATGGAAAGGGGAGACTCAAATACAAACTAATATGACCCCACTATGGAAAGAGGAGACTCTCAGCTACAAACTAATATGACCCCACTATGGAAAGAGGAGACTCTCAGCTACAAACTAATATGACCCCACTATGGAAAGGGGAGACTCAGCTACAAACTAATATGACCCCACTACGGAAAGAGGAGACTCAGCTACAAACTAATATGACCCCACTATGGAAAGGGGAGACTCTCAGTTACAAACTAATATGACCCCACTATGGAAAGAGGAGACTCTGCTACAAACTAATATGACCCCACTATGGAAAGGGGAGACTCAGATACAAACTAATATGACCCCACTATGGAAAGAGGAGACTCTCAGCTACAAACTAATATGACCCCACTATGGAAAGAGGAGACTCTCAGCTACAAACTAATATGACCCCACTATGGAAAGGGGAGACTCAGCTACAAACTAATATGACCCCACTACGGAAAGAGGAGACTCAGCTACAAACTAATATGACCCCACTATGGAAAGGGGAGACTCTCAGTTACAAACTAATATGACCCCACTATGGAAAGAGGAGACTCTGCTACAAACTAATATGACCCCACTATGGAAAGAGGAGACTCAGCTACAAACTAATATGACCCCACTATGGAAAGGGGAGACTCAGCTACAAACTAATATGACCCCACTATGGAAAGGGGAGACTCAGCTACAAACTAATATGACCCCACTATGGAAAGAGGAGACTCTCAGCTACAAACTAATATGACCCCACTATGGAAAGGGGAGACTCTCAGCTACAAACTAATATGACCCCACTATGGAAAGAGGAGACTCTCAGATACAAACTAATATGACCCCACTATGGAAAGAGGAGACTCAGCTACAAACTAATATGACCCCACTATGGAAAGAGGAGACTCTCAGCTACAAACTAATATGACCCCACTATGGAAAGAGGAGACTCTCAGATACAGACTAATATGACCCCACTATGGAAAGGGGAGACTCAGATACAAACTAATATGACCCCACTATGGAAAGAGGAGACT
>NW_026602805.1:0-10988 GCF_029448725.1 Salvelinus fontinalis
CTGTACTCTGATATCTCTCTCTCCTTCCCTCTCTCAGTAATCTGATATCTCTCTCTCTCCTTCCCTCTCTCAGTAATCTGATCTCTCTCTCTCCTTCCCTCTCTCAGTAATCTGATATCTCTCTCTCCCTCCCTCTCTCAGTAATCTGATATCTCTCTCTCTCCTTCCCTCTCTCAGTAATCTGATATCTCTCTCTCCTTCCCTCTCTCAGTAATCTGATATCTCTCTCTCCCTCCCTCTCTCAGTAATCTGATATCTCTCTCTCTCCTTCCCTCTCTCAGTAATCTGATATCTATCTCTCTCCTTCCCTCTCTCAGTAATCTGATATCTCTCTCTTTCCTTCCCTCTCTCAGTAATCTGATATCTCTCTCTCCTTCCCTCTCTCAGTAATCTGATATCTCTCTCTCCCTCCCTCTCTCAGTAATCTGATATCTCTCTCTCTCCTTCCCTCTCTCAGTAATCTGATATCTCTCTCTCCTTCCCTCTCTCAGTAATCTGATATATCTCTCTCCCTCCCTCTCTCTCTCAGTAATCTGATATCTCTCTCTCCTTCCCTCTCTCAGTAATCTGATCTCTCTCTCTCCTTCCCTCTCAGTAATCTGATGTCTCTCTCTCCCTCCCTCTCTCAGTAATCTGATATCTCTCTCTCTCCTTCCCTCTCTCAGTACTCTGATATCTCTCTCTCCTTCCCTCTCTCAGTAATCTGATATCTCTCTCTCCTTCCCTCTCTCAGTAATCTGATATCTCTCTCTCCTTCCCTCTCTCAGTAATCTGATATCTCTCTCTCTCCTTCCCTCTCTCTGTACTCTGATATCTCTCTCTCCTTCCCTCTCTCAGTAATCTGATATCTCTCTCTCTCCTTCCCTCTCTCAGTAATCTGATCTCTCTCTCTCCTTCCCTCTCTCAGTACTCTGATATATCGCTCTCCTTCCCTCTCTCAGTAATCTGATATCTCTCTCTCCTTCCCTCTCTCAGTAATCTGATATCTCTCTCTCTCCTTCCCTCTCTCTGTACTCTGATATCTCTCTCTCCTTCCCTCTCTCAGTAATCTGATATCTCTCTCTCTCCTTCCCTCTCTCAGTAATCTGATCTCTCTCTCTCCTTCCCTCTCTCAGTAATCTGATATCTCTCTCTCCCTCCCTCTCTCAGTAATCTGATATCTCTCTCTCTCCTTCCCTCTCTCAGTAATCTGATATCTCTCTCTCCCTCCCTCTCTCAGTAATCTGATATCTCTCTCTCCCTCCCTCTCTCAGTAATCTGATATCTCTCTCTCTCCTTCCCTCTCTCAGTAATCTGATATCTATCTCTCTCCTTCCCTCTCTCAGTAATCTGATATCTCTCTCTTTCCTTCCCTCTCTCAGTAATCTGATATCTCTCTCTCCTTCCCTCTCTCAGTAATCTGATATCTCTCTCTCCCTCCCTCTCTCAGTAATCTGATATCTCTCTCTCTCCTTCCCTCTCTCAGTAATCTGATATCTCTCTCTCCTTCCCTCTCTCAGTAATCTGATATATCTCTCTCCCTCCCTCTCTCAGTAATCTGATATCTCTCTCTCCCCTTCCCTCTCTCAGTAATCTGATATCTCTCTCTCCTTCCCTCTCTCAGTAATCTGATCTCTCTCTCTCCTTCCCTCTCTCAGTAATCTGATCTCTCTCTCTCCTGCACCTCTCTCAGTAATCTGATCTCTCTCTCTCCCTCCCCCTCTCAGTAATCTGATATCTCTCTCTCCTTCCCTCTCTCAGTAATCTGATCTCTCTCTCTCCTTCCCTCTCTCAGTAATCTGATATCTCTCTCTCATTCCCTCTCTCAGTACTCTGATCTCTCTCTCTCCTTCCCTCTCTCAGTAATCTGATATCTCTCTCTCCTTCCCTCTCTCAGTAATCTGATCTCTCTCTCTCATTCCCTCTCTCAGTAATCTGATATCTCTCTCTCCTTCCCTCTCTCAGTACTCTGATCTCTCTCTCTCCTTCCCTCTCTCAGTAATCTGATCTCTCTCTCTCCTTCCCTCTCTCAGTAATCTGATATCTCTCTCTCCTTCCCTCTCTCAGTAATCTGATATCTCTCTCTCCTTCCCCCTCTCAGTACTCTGATCTCTCTCTCTCCTTCCCTCTCTCAGTAATCTGATATCTCTCTTTCCTTCCCTCTCTCAGTAATCTGATATCTCTCTCTCCTTCCCTCTCTCAGTAATCTGATCTCTCTCTCTCCTTCCCTCTCTCAGTAATCTGATATCTCTCTCTCCCTCCCTCTCTCAGTACTCTGATATCTCTCTCTCTCCTTCCCTCTCTCAGTACTCTGATATCTCTCTCTCCCTCCCTCCCTCTCTCAGTAATCTGATATCTCTCTCTCCTTCCCTCTCTCAGTAATCTGATCTCTCTCTCTCCTTCCCTCTCAGTAATCTGATATCTCTCTCTCCCTCCCTCTCTCAGTAATCTGATATCTCTCTCTCTCCTTCCCTCTCTCAGTACTCTGATATCTCTCTCTCCTTCCCTCTCTCAGTAATCTGATATCTCTCTCTCCTTCCCTCTCTCAGTAATCTGATATCTCTCTCTCCTTCCCTCTCTCAGTAATCTGATATCTCTCTCTCTCCTTCCCTCTCTCTGTACTCTGATATCTCTCTCTCCTTCCCTCTCTCAGTAATCTGATATCTCTCTCTCTCCTTCCCTCTCTCAGTAATCTGATCTCTCTCTCTCCTTCCCTCTCTCAGTACTCTGATATATCGCTCTCCTTCCCTCTCTCAGTAATCTGATATCTCTCTCTCCTTCCCTCTCTCAGTAATCTGATATCTCTCTCTCTCCTTCCCTCTCTCTGTACTCTGATATCTCTCTCTCCTTCCCTCTCTCAGTAATCTGATATCTCTCTCTCTCCTTCCCTCTCTCAGTAATCTGATCTCTCTCTCTCCTTCCCTCTCTCAGTAATCTGATATCTCTCTCTCCCTCCCTCTCTCAGTAATCTGATATCTCTCTCTCTCCTTCCCTCTCTCAGTAATCTGATATCTCTCTCTCCCTCCCTCTCTCAGTAATCTGATATCTCTCTCTCCCTCCCTCTCTCAGTAATCTGATATCTCTCTCTCTCCTTCCCTCTCTCAGTAATCTGATATCTATCTCTCTCCTTCCCTCTCTCAGTAATCTGATATCTCTCTCTCCTTCCCTCTCTCAGTAATCTGATATCTCTCTCTCCCTCCCTCTCTCAGTAATCTGATATCTCTCTCTCTCCTTCCCTCTCTCAGTAATCTGATATCTCTCTCTCCCTCCCTCTCTCAGTAATCTGATATCTCTCTCTCCCTCCCTCTCTCAGTAATCTGATATCTCTCTCTCTCCTTCCCTCTCTCAGTAATCTGATATCTATCTCTCTCCTTCCCTCTCTCAGTAATCTGATATCTCTCTCTCCCTCCCTCTCTCAGTAATCTGATATCTCTCTCTCCCTCCCTCTGTCAGTAATCTGATATCTCTCTCTCCCTCCCTCTCTCAGTAATCTGATATCTCTCTCTCCCTCCCTCTCTCAGTAATCTGATATCTCTCTCTCTCCTTCCCTCTCTCAGTAATCTCATATCTCTCTCTCCCTCCCTCTCTCAGTAATCTGATATCTCTCTCTCCCTCCCTCTCTCAGTAATCTGATATCTCTCTCTCTCCCTCCCTCTCTCAGTAATCTGATATCTCTCTCTCTCCTTCCCTCTCTCAGTAATCTGATATCTCTCTCTCTCCTTCCCTCTCTCAGTAATCTGATATCTCTCTCTCTCCTTCCCTCTCTCAGTAATCTGATCTCTCTCTCGCCCTCCCTCTCTCAGTAATCTGATATCTCTCTCTCTCCCTCCCTCTCTCAGTAATCTGATATCTCTCTCTCTCTCCTTCCCTCTCTCAGTAATCTGATATCTCTCTCTCTCCTTCCCTCTCTCAGTAATCTGATATCTCTCTCTCCTTCCCTCTCTCAGTAATCTGATATCTCTCTCTCCCTCCCTCTCTCAGTAATCTGATATCTCTCTCTCCCCTTCCCTCTCTCAGTACTCTGATCTCTCTCTCTCCTTCCCTCTCTCAGTAATCTGATATCTCTCTCTCTCCTTCCCTCTCTCAGTACTCTGATATCATTTCAGTTCAAAAGGCTTCATGGCAAACATGTGAAACAGATAAAAAAGTGAAGTGAAATAATCAATCAGAAATGAACAGTAAACGTTACACTCAGAAGTTTCAAAGGAATAGACAAATGTCATATTCAGTATATATACAGAGTCATAAAGATGTGCAAATAGTTAAAGTACAAAAGGGAAAATAAATCAACATAAATATACATTGTATTTACAATGGTGTTTGTTCTTCACTGGTTGACCTTTTTGTTGTGGCAACAGGTCACAAATTCACTAACTATAAGCATCAGGTGTCAGAGCAGCTTACCGATCACTGCATCTGTACACAGCCCATCTGTAAATAGCCCACCCAACTGTAAATAGCCCACCCATCCCCATATTGTTATTTTTTGTTGCTCTTTTGCACCCCGGTATCTCTACTTGCACATCATCATCTGCACATCTCCAGTGTTAATGCTAAATTATAATTATTTCTCCACTATGGCCTATTTATTGCCTTACCTCCCTAATCTTCTACATTTGCACACACTGTATAGTTTTATATTGTGTTATTGACTGTACGTTTGTTTATCCCATGTGTAACTCTGTGTTGTTGATTTTGTCACACTGCTTTTCTTTATCTTGGCCAGGTCGCAGTTGTAAATAGTTGTAAATGACAACTTCCTCTCAACTGGCCTAGCTGGTGAAAAAAAATAAAACATTTTGCTGCTGTGATGTCACACTGTGGTTTTTCACCCAATAGCTCGCTCTCTCTCCCCTCGTCTTCCTTTCCCTCACCTTCCAGGTGTCTCTTTCCACATCCATGTCTTCTGCTTTTTCTCTTCAGTTCTCTCTTCCTCCTCTCTCTCGATCCTTCTCTTCCTCCTCTCTCTCGATCCTTCTCTTCCTCCTCTCTCTCCAACCTTCTCTTCCTCCTCTCTCTCCATCCTTCTCTTCCTCCTCTCTCTCCAACCTTCTCTTCCTCCTCTCTCTCCATCCTTCTCTTCCTCCTCTCTCTCCAACCTTCTCTTCCTCCTCTCTCTCCAACCTTCTCTTCCTCCTCTCTCTCCATGCTTCTCTTTCTCCTCTCTCTCCATTCTTCTCTTCCTCCTCTCTCCATCCTTCTCTTCCTCCTCTCTCTACATCCTCTGCCTTCTCTCTCTCCATCCTTCTCTTCCTCCTCTCTCTCCATCATTCTCTTCCTCCTCTTTCTCCATCCTTCTCCTCCTCCTCTAACTCCATCCGTCTCTTCCTCCTCTCTCTCCATCCTCTTCCTCCTCTCTCTCATCCTTCTCCTCCTCCTCTCTCTCCATCCTTCTCTTCCTTCTCTTCCTCCTCTCTCGCCATCCTCTTCCTCCTCTCTCTCATCCTTCTCCTCCTCCTCTCTCTCCATCCTTCTCTTCCTTCTCATCCTCCTCTCTCTCTCATCCTCCTCCTCCTCCTCTCTCTCCATCCTTCTCTTCCTCCTCTCTCTCCATCCTTTTCCTCCTCCTTTCACAGACAGGGCTGGCAGGGGCCAGTCCCCTTGGAGGGGGAGTGTGTTTGTGGAAACTGCCAACCCACACTACTATATCAATCATGTAGTAAGATGACCGCAGGGCTATTTCTGATCAACTGAGACACACTTCATTCTGACTGGCCTCTCTCTGTCTTCATCACTAGAGTGGTGACTGGCCCCTCTGTCTTCATCACTAGAGTGGTGACTGGCCCCTCTCTGTCTTCATCACTAGAGTGGTGACTGGCCTCTCTGTCTTCATCACTAGAGTGGTGACTGGCCCCTCTGCCTTCATCACTAGAGTGGTGACTGGCCCCTCTCTGTCTTCATCACTAGAGTGGTGACTGGCCCCTCTCTGTCTTCATCACTAGAGTGGTGACTGGCCCCTCTGCCTTCATCACTAGAGTGGTGACTGGCCCCTCTCTGTCTTCATCACTAGAGTGGTGACTGGCCCCTCTCTGTCTTCATCACTAGAGTGGTGACTGGCCCCTCTCTGTCTTCATCACTAGAGTGGTGACTGGCCCCTCTGTCTTCATCACTAGAGTGGTGACTGGCCCCTCCCTGTCTTCATCACTAGAGTGGTGACTGGCCCCTCTCTGTCTTCATCACTAGAGTGGTGACTGGTCCCTCTCTGTCTTCATCACTAGAGTGGTGACTGGCCCCTCTGCCTTCATCACTAGAGTGGTGACTGGCCCCTCTCTGTCTTCATCACTAGAGTGGTGACTGGCCCCTCTGTCTTCATCACTAGAGTGGTGACTGGTCCCTCTCTGTCTTCATCACTAGAGTGGTGACTGGCCCCTCCCTGTCTTCATCACTAGAGTGGTGACTGGCCCCTCTCTGTCTTCATCACTAGAGTGGTGGCTGGCCCCTCTGCCTTCATCACTAGAGTGGTGACTGGCCCCTCTCTGTCTTCATCACTAGAGTGGTGACTGGCCCCTCTCTGTCTTCATCACTAGTGGTGACTGGCCCCTGTCTGTCTTCATCACTAGAGTGGTGACTGGCCCCTCTCTGTCTTCATCACTAGAGTGGTGACTGGCCCCTCTCTGTCTTCATCACTAGAGTGGTGACTGGCCCCTCTCTGTCTTCATTACTAGAGTGGTGACTGGCCCCTCTCTGTCTTCATCACTAGAGTGGTGACTGGCCCCTCTCTGTCTTCATCACTAGAGTGGTGACTGGCCCCTCTCTGTCTTCATCACTAGAGTGGTGACTGGTCCCTCTCTGTCTTCATCACTAGAGTGGTGACTGGCCCCTCTCTGTCTTCATCACTAGAGTGGTGACTGGCCCCTCTCTGTCTTCATCACTAGAGTGGTGACTGGCCCCTCTCTGTCTTCATCACTAGAGTGGTGACTGGCCCCTCTCTGTCTTCATTACTAGTGGTGACTGGCCCCTCTCTGTCTTCATCACTAGTGGTGACTGGCCCCTCTCTGTCTTCATCACTAGAGTGGTGACTGGTCCCTCTCTGTCTTCATCACTAGAGTGGTGACTGGTCCCTCTCTGTCTTCATTACTAGTGGTGACTGGCCCCTCTGTCTTCATCACTAGAGTGGTGACTGGTCCCTCTGTCTTCATCACTAGAGTGGTGACTGGTCCCTCTGTCTTCATCACTAGAGTGGTGACTGGCCCCTCTCTGTCTTCATCACTAGAGTGGTGACTGGCCCCTCTCTGTCTTCATCACTAGAGCGGTGACTGGCCCCTCTCTGTCTTCATCACTAGAGTGGTGACTGGCCCCTCTCTGTCTTCATCACTAGAGTGGTGACTGGCCCCTCTCTGTCTTCATCACTAGAGTGGTGACTGGCCTCTCTGTCTTCATCACTAGAGTGGTGACTGGTCCCTCTCTGTCTTCATCACTAGAGTGGTGGCTGGTCCCTCTCTGTCTTCATCACTAGAGTGGTGACTGGTCCCTCTCTGTCTTCATCACTAGAGTGGTGGCTGGTCCCTCTCTGTCTTCATCACTAGAGTGGTGACTGGTCCCTCTCTGTCTTCATCACTAGAGTGGTGGCTGGTCCCTCTCTGTCTTCATCACTAGAGTGGTGACTGGTCCCTCTGTCTTCATCACTAGAGTGGTGACTGGCCCCTGTCTGTCTTCATCACTAGAGTGGTGACTGGCCCCTCTCTGTCTTCATCACTAGAGTGGTGACTGGTCCCTCTCTGTCTTCATCACTAGAGTGGTGACTGGTCCCTCTCTGTCTTCATCACTACAGTGGTGGCTGGCCCCTCTGTCTTCATCACTAGAGTGGTGACTGGCCCCTCTCTGTCTTCATCACTAGAGTGGTGACTGGTCCCTCCCTGTCTTCATCACTAGAGTGGTGACTGGCCCCTCTCTGTCTTCATCACTAGAGTGGTGACTGGTCCCTCTGTCTTCATCACTAGAGTGGTGGCTGGCCCCTCTGTCTTCATCACTAGAGTGGTGACTGGCCCCTCTCTGTCTTCATCACTAGAGTGGTGACTGGTCCCTCCCTGTCTTCATCACTAGAGTGGTGGCTGGCCCCTCTGTCTTCATCACTAGAGTGGTGACTGGCCCCTCTCTGTCTTCATCACTAGAGTGGTGGCTGGCCCCTCTCTGTCTTCATCACTAGAGTGGTGGCTGGTCCCTCATCTGTTCCAGTGATGTTACCATTCTAACAGTAGATCTCTGTAACTCTCCCACCTCAGGGTATCCCTATGCCCCCCTCATCGTTCTCCATTTTTCATCATCGAGGCTTTTACAAAATTCAAACACTCTCTTCCTCTCTCTCTCTCCCTCCGTAGGGCTGAGTATCTCTTCCTTGCCCCAGGAGGAGGCTGGCATCGGGGCGTCCTGATGCCAGGGCTCGTCTAGAGAGGGTGGACGCGGGACGCTCCGACATGCTCCACCCCCTTCACTCTGCCGGGTCCCCTGATTGGCGGAGCCAGGGGAGGACCTCACACACAACCACACCAACCAGACCTGGTGAGTCGATCATAGAGACATGGGGGACACTAATAGGAATAGACCAGACGAGTAGAACACAGAGCTTGAGAGGTGAGAAGATGATATGAGTGGAATTTCAAGTATATGGCAAAGCGCACGCACGCACGCACGCACGCACGCACGCACGCACGCACGCACACACACACACACACACACACACACACACACACACACACACACACACACACACACACACACACACACACACACACACACACACACACACACACACACACACACACACACACACACACAGATAACTAGAACAAGTCTAGCACTGAAGGGATTAGCAGGAATGCTAACAAGCCTGAACAGGAGGAATGTGTGTGTGTGTGTGTGTGTGTGTGTTTGCCCAGCTGCTCCTACAGTTGGAGTGCCATGCATTGTACTGCCTCAGCAGGCACACACACTCTGAGGGCACTCTGCACGTTGTCCACACGTGGCTACTGCACTTCCCCAGAGGGCTCTGGTCTAAAGTAGTGCACTATACAGGGAAAGGGTCCTGGTCTAAAGTAGTGCACTATATAGGGAATAGGGCTCTGGTCTAAAGTAGTGCACTATATAGGGAATAGGGCTCTGGTCTAAAGTAGTGCACTATACAGGGAAAGGGTCCTGGTCTAAAGTAGTGCACTATACAGGGAAAGGGTCCTGGTCTAAAGTAGTGCACTATATAGGGAATAGGGCTCTGGTCTATAGTAGTACACTATATAGGGAATAGGGCTCTGGTCTAAAGTAGTGCACTATATAGGGAATAGGGTGCATTTGGGACACATCCTAAGCTCTGCCGTAGAAATATAGATAAATAAAAACAGAAGTGGGACTTGTTTTTCATATAATCAATATAAAAGGCCCTAGATGGCCTGTAGCTGTGTGAGGCCTGTGTGAGTCTGGTACCATACGGTCAGACAGAGAGATGTATAACACAGTGGACCTGTACCATACGGTCAGACAGAGAGATGTATAACACAGTGGACCTGTACCATACGGTCAGACAGAGAGATGTATAACACAGTGGACCTGTACCATACGGTCAGACAGTGAGATGTATAACACAGTGGACCTGTACCATACGGTCAGACAGAGAGATGTATAACACAGTGGACCTGTACCATACAGTCAGACAGAGAGATGTATAACACAGTGGACCTGTACCAGACGGTCAGCCAGAGAGATGTATAACACAGTGGACCTGTACCATACGGTCAGACAGAGAGATGTATAACACAGTGGACCGGTACCATACAGTCAGACAGTGAGATGTATAACACAGTGGACCTGTACCATACAGTCAGACAGAGAGATGTATAACACAGTGGACCGGTACCATACGGTCAGGCAGAGAGATGTTTAACACAGTGGACCTGTACCATACGGTCAGACAGAGAGATGTTTAACACAGTGGACCTGTACCATACGGTCAGACAGAGAGATGTTTAACACAGTGGACCTGTACCATACGGTCAGACAGAGAGATGTATAACACAGTGGACCTGTACCAGACGGTCAGACAGAGAGATGTATAACACAGTGGACCTGTACCAGACGGTCAGACAGAGAGATGTATAACACAGTGGACCTGTACCAGACGGTCAGACAGAGAGATGTATAACACAGTGGACCGGTACCATACGGTCAGACAGTGAGATGTATAACACAGTGGACCTGTACCAGACGGTCAGACAGAGAGATGTATAACACAGTGGACCTGTACCAGACGGTCAGACAGAGAGATGTTTAACACAGTGGACCTGTACCATACGGTCAGACAGAGAGATGTTTAACACAGGGGTTTAGGGTGGATTGGCTTTGGCTGCTCTTAGATGTTTGTAATACATCCGAACCAATCCATTAGATATGTCATTACAGAGCAGAGGTTATGTAATATGGTGGAAGACCCACAGTTATACAGCGTATATAACAGGTCTGACAACATGATGGAAAACACATCCACATATAGACCAGCTGGTATTTTATAAAACGCTGTTTGGAGAATTTAATATTTCAAGATGCATTCTTTGTTTTTAATCAAAATGACTTTCTCTGCCAAAACCATTTCCACATAGACAAGCTCACACACACACACACACACACACACACACACACACACACACACACACACACACACACACACACACACACACACACACACACACACACACACACACACACACACACACACACACACACACACACACACACACATCTGAGAGCACCGGCGAGAATAGAAATCCCTGTCTCAATTCGGGTGGCATAGCAACGGATAAGGAGTAGATTACAGTTTGTGTATTTGTATTTTTGCACTTATTATGGATCCCCATTAGTTCCTGCCAAGGCAGCAGCTACTCTTCCTGTGGTTTATTATGGATCCCCATTAGTTCCTGCCAAGACAGCAGCTACTCTTCCTGTGGTTTATTATGGATCCCCATTAGTTCCTGCCAAGGCAGCAGCTACTCTTCCTGTGGTTTATTATGGATCCCCATTAGTTCCTG
>NW_026602806.1:0-10917 GCF_029448725.1 Salvelinus fontinalis
AACATACCAGAGTTTGTTGTAACGTCCGTGAATGAAATTTCCGAAATGGAACGGTTTTGTTTACGCTAATTATTCAAGGCTCGCTATATTTTATTTTAAAACTAAAATGCTTGATTGCATTTCAGAAATTGAATGACCTTGTATGCTGTGATATTAAGGAATTAATGATTTATTGATGCAGTACTGTAGCCTATTGAAATATAGGCCTAAGTAAGTTACGGTATTATGAGTAAATAGGAGGTGCTTTTAGCCCTACAGCTCTTAGGCTTACAGCCTGGGGAGGCAGGTAGCCTCGTGGTTAGAGCGTTAGGCCATTAACCGAAAGGTTGCAAGAACGAATCCCCGAGTTGACAAGCTAAAAATCTGTCGTTCTGCCCCTGAACAAGGCAGTTAACCCACTGTCCCTAGGCCTGTCATTGTAAATAAGAATTTGCTCTTAACTGATTTGTCTAGTTAAATATAGGTTACAAAAAAACAACATATGGCAAATAGAAATCAACCGAATGATGTTCAGAGATAGATGGGAGGGGTTGAGTGGAGCTGAAGGATGGGACTAAAGACAAACAAAATATAACTAATGTAAAATATACTGTCTGTAAAATGTATATAGTACGTATAAGCTGGAAGTAGAAGCCTAAGTGGTGGTGTTCATTAGTTAAATCCAATTACGGGAGGGGTGGTAGGGTTAAAGGAAAATGTATGTTGTTTTTTTTACATATACATGCACAGTACCAGTCAAAAGTTTGGACACGCCTACTCATTCAAGGGTTTTTCTTTATTTTTACTATTTTCTACATTGTAATAATGAAGACATCAACTATGAAATGACACACATGGATGTATTTTATATTTGAGATTCTGCAAAGTAGCCACCCTTTGCCTTGATGACAGCTTTGCACACTTGGCATTCTCTCAACCAGCTTCACCAGGAATGCTTTTCCAACAGTCTTGAAGGAGTTTCCACATATGCTGAGCACATGTTGGCTGCTTTTCCTTCACTCTGCGGTCCAACTCATCCCAAACCATGTCAATTGGGTTGAGTTCGGGTGATTGTGGATGCCAGGTCAACTGATGCAGCACTTCATCACTGTCCTTCTTGGTCAAATAGCCCTTACACAGCCTGGAGGTGTGTTTTGGGTCATTGTCCTGTTGAAAAACAAATGATAGTCCCACTAAACGCAAACCAGATGGGATGGCGTATTGCTAGAGAATGCTCTGGTAGCCATGCCGGTTAAGTGTGCCTTGCATTCTAAATAAATCACTGACAGTGTCACCAGCAAAGCACCATCTCACCACCACCTCCATGCTTCACGGTGGTAACTACACATGCAGAGATCATCCGTTCACTAACTCTGCGTCTCACAAAGACATGGCGGTTGGAACCAAAAATCTCAAATTTGGACTCATCAGACCAAAGGACAGATTTCCAACGGTCTAATGTCCATTGCTTATGTTTCTTGGCCCAAGCAAGTCTCCTCTTCTTATTGGTGTCCTTTAGTAGTGGTTTCTTTGCAGCAATTCGACCATGAAGGCCTGATTCACACAGTCTCCTCTGAACAGTTGATGTTCATGTGTCTGTTACTTGAACTCTGAAGCATTTATTTGGGCTGAATTTCTGAGGCTGGTAACTCTAATGAACTTATCCTCTGCAGCAGAGGTAACTGGGTTTTCCATTCCTGTGGCGGACCTCATGAGAGCCAGTTTCATCATAGCGCTTAATGGTTTTTGTGACTGTCAAAGTTCTTGACATTTTCCGTATTAACTGACCTTCATGTCTTAAAGTAATGATGGACTGTTGTTTCTCTTTGCTTATTTGAGCTGTTCTTGCCATAATATGGACTTGGTCTTTTACCAAATAGGGCTATCTTCTGTATACCACCCCTACCTTGTCACAACACAACTGATTGTCTCAAGCGCATTAAGAAGGAAGGAAATCCCACAAATTAACTTTTAACAAGTCACACCTGTTAATTGAAATGGTTGAGAGAATGCCAAGAGTGTGCAAGGCTATCATCAAGGCAAAGGGTGGCTACTTTGCAGAATCTCAAATATGAAATATATTTTGATTTGTTTAACACTTTTTCGGTTACATGATTCCATATGTGTTATGCCATAGTTTTGATGTCTTCACTATTATTAGAAAGTAGTAAAAAAATAAAGAAAAACCTTTGAATGAGTAGGTGTGTCCAAACATTTGAGCTGTTCTTGCCATATTATGGACTTGAGCCCTATTTGGTAAAATATATATTCTGTATACCCCCCTACCTTGTCACAACACAACTGATTGGCGCAAACGCATTAAGGAAGGAAATTCCACAAAATAAAATTTAACATGGCACACCTGTTAATTGAAATGCATTTCAGGTGACTACCTCATGAAGCTGGTTGAGAGAATGCCAAGAGTGTGCAAAGCTGTCATCAAGGCAAAGGGTGGCTATTTTGAAGAATCTCAAATATAAAATATATTTAGATTTGTTTAACACTTTTGGCTACTACATATTCCATATGTTATTTCAGAGTTTTGATGTCTTCACTATTCTATAATGTAAAAAATAAAGAACACCTAGTCATTCAAGGGTTTAAAACTTTTGACCGGTAGTGTATATGGATGATTTATAAAGCCAGCCACATTTAACAGTTAGGTTCTTGATTATAGACCTAATTAAGTTGTTTTCCTCTCCTTACTTTTCTTAGATGATTAAGGCAAGGGCTGTTTTCTTGTCTCCTAACTTCGCTGCTGCCTCCAGCATTGTTCTCAACACCAATATGCTGGTTAACTTCTCTATTATGCACATAGCAACATGGTCTAGGAAAATGTGCCAATTCAACAACGCGCTCATGTGTTTCATAACTGAAGCCAGCGAACACTATCCAATGCAGGAGAAGTCACATTTGTTATAAAATATTATTATTTTTATTAGTGTAGCACCATTGTTCTTACATAATATAACCATATACAATTTCAGTAGCATATGTCTTAGTGATGGACTGTGCCATCCCCACAATGGATCAGTCCACTCAGGTGCCAATCAGACAGGTGTCTTGTACACCATGATCTATTTATTTTTTGCTACTGCTAGACTAAAAAAATCTTGGTCGACCAAAAGCCAATCAACCAGTCGACTAAATGGGGTCCGCCGTAAATTCGATACTGTGATTTATTGCTCACCTCTGTCTGCTGCAGAGGGACAACAGAGCAATGAGAATGATTTTGATCAGTCATGGAAATAAGTGCTGAAAACAAATTGTCTCCCTATTTAAAAAGATGGAGAGACATTATTGCACTGACTATGCACACTCACTGGACTCTACCCACACACTGACTACGCTGACGCTCCAACACACACAGCCATTATGACACCACACATTCAGTCGCATAGACACACGCTTCACATACGCTGCTGCCTAATCACTACCTACATGTACATATTACCTCTACTCCTTTTATATAGCCTCGCTATTGTTATTTTATTGTTAGTATTTCATTTTGTCTTATTTTCTAGTTCTTTTTGTGTGTGAAAGGGCTCGTAAGTAAGCATTTCAAGTCTACACCTGTTGTCTTCAGGGCATGTGACAAATATAATTCGTTTTGAACAATCTATGAAGGAAAAATACTGTAGTTTTGGTACAGCCAGCTAGCTCAAATAATATTGCAATGTTGTCGATATGATAGGATTTAGAGAGCGACCGATAATCGTCCAAGCCGATGTATCAGGATGATATTGGCCTTTTCTATTCTATCGGCCCCAATCTATCGGCTTTGCTGATAGTCCCTCTACATGCAAAGCTGCTGCTATGCCAGCCTGAGCCACGAGCACTTCACATAGGGCTGGACGGTATACCGTATTTTACTATATACCGGTAAGGATCCACGGACCGTTTGTCATTTTTTAAATCTTCTATAACATTATTTGAATGTTTGGTTTGTAAATGTGATATGGCGTGTGTAATGAAAATATTTATAGTTTACACCTCTACTTGAGTCATCCCCCTCCGCTCTATCATTCCATGCCGCTTACCACACCGACTTAGCCCCGCCCCCTTTCTTTCAAGGAACTGCATTTGTTGTTGTTGTTCAGTCTGCATGGTCAATGCAGTACATGCAACAATGTTGATGACAACGATGCTGTTTCATTTGATGACAGCGATACATTTTGCTTAATGTAAATTCTCAAGCGTTCTATAATTACACTATGCGCTTGTCTTTTCTTAGCAAGTTTTAGCCACTAATCGCTAGCTAGCTAATAAATGTACTGAGGCAAAGCTAGGTAATACAGCTTGATAACAGTGATGGTGTAGGCCTAAATCACCATGTTTGCGTAACAGTATCTAAATCAAAGAGGAATAGGCTAAGCATGAATATGTTGGCTACATGAAGGAACTTTTAATGTAAGCAAAGATTATGGGGTCCCCTAGGAAACGCTGACTAACACTTTGGTTCCTACCCTGTCACAATAACTCCTCCCGGGCATTTTCATTTGTTGTCATGTCAAATAACACTGTATTCTAAGTTCCCACATTCTACTTCCATGATTCCAACAGTTCACCCAAGTGTTTTGATCTAAATCACAATTGCAACATTTGGTTAAAAATAAGGCTTAGATGTGTTGCCTGTATTGTGCAGCCCCATGTGGCCGTGTGGAAATTCTCAAATAAGTGCAGGAAATGCAGAAAAAAATGTACTGTGAAAAATACCAGGATATGATAGCCCTAGCTCTAATTGCACAATGCTGAGGAATGTCTAGCTGGGAAAAGCAACCACAGCAGCAAGCTGGCTCATACTCCAACAGGAAGGTGCAGTATTGAGAAATGGAGGAATTTACACTATGACCAAAATAAAATATTTGTTTAGTTAATTCACTAATAATAAGGCTTGTGTCAACGTGCCCGGACATGCATGCACGCATCGAATAGCCCCTGCGATATGCAACTTTTCAGGGAAGTTAGGAACCAATATACATAGGCAGTTAGGAAAGCAAAGGATAGCTTTTTCAAACAGAGATTTGCATCCTGCAGCACAAACTCCAAAAAGTTCTGGGACAATAAAGTCCATGAGAATAAGAGTGCCTTCTCCCAGCTGCCCACTGCACTGAGGCTAGGAAACACTGTCACCACTGATAAATCCACGATAATTGAGAATTTCAGTAAGCATTATTCTATGGCTGGCCATGCTTTCCACCTGGCCACCCCAACCCTGGTCAACAGCCCTGCACCCCCCACAGCAACATGCCCAAGCCTCCCCCTTTTCTCCTTCACCCAAATCCAGATAGCTGATGTTCTGAAAGAGCTGCAAAATCTGGAACCCCTACAAATCCGCAGGGCTTGACAATCTGGACCCTCTCTTTCTAAAATTATCAGCCAAAATTGTTGCAACCCCTATTACTAGCCTGTTCAACCTCCTCCTTCGTATCGTCTTAGATCCCCAATAATTGGAAAGCTGACGCGGTCATCCCCCTCTTCAAAGGGGGACACTCTAGACCAAAACTGCTACAGACCTACATCTATCCTACCCTGCCTTTCTAAAGTCTTCGAAAGCCAAGTTAACAAACAGATCACCGACCATTTCGAATCCCACCGTACCTTCTCCGCTATGCAATCTGGTTTCCGAGCTGGTCATGGGTGCACCTCAGCCACGCTCAAGGTCCTAAACGAAATACCATAACTGCCATCGATAAGAGACAATACTGCAGCTGTATTCATAGACCTGGCCAAGGCTTTCGACTCTGTCAATCACCACATTCTTATCGGCAGACTCAACAGCCTTGGTTTCTAAAATGACTGCCTCGGCCTGGTTCACCAACAATTTCTCAGATAGAGTTCAGTGTGTCAAATCGGAGGGCCTGTTGTCCGGACCTCTGGCTGTCTCTATGGGGGTGCCACAGGGTTCAATTCTCGGGCTGACTCTTTTCTCTGTATACATCAATGATGTTGCTCTTGCTGCTGGTGATTCTCTGATCCACCTCTACGCAGATGACACCATTCTGTATGCTTCTGGCCCTTCTTTGGACACTGTGTTAACTAACCTCCAGACGAGCTTCAATGCCATACAGCACTCCTTCTGTGGCCTCCAACTGCTCTTAAATGCAAGTAAAACTAAATGCATGCTCTCCAACCGATCACTACCAGCACCTGCCTGCCCGTCCAGCATCACTGCTCAGGACCGTTCTGACTTAGAAAATGTGGACATCTACAAATACCTAGGTGTGTGGTTAGACTGTAAACTCTCCTTCCAGACTCACATTAAGCATCTCCAGTCCAAAGTTAAATCTAGAATCGGCTTCCTATTTCGCAACAAAGCGTCCTTCACTCATGCTGTCAAACATACCCTCGTAAAACTGACTATCCTACCGATCCTTGACTTCGGCAATGTCATTTACAAAATAGCCTCCAACACTCTACTCGGCAAATTGGATGCAGTCTATCACAGTGCCATCCGTTTTGTCACCAAAGCCCCATACACTACCCACTACTGTGACCTGTATAATCTCGTTGGCTGGCCCTCACTTCATATTCATCGCCAAACCCACTGGCCCCAGGTCATCTATAAGTCTTGCTAGGTAAAGCCTCAGCTCACTGGTCACCATAGCAGCACCCACCCGTAGCACGCGCTTCAGCAGGTATATTTCACTGGTCACCCCCAAAGCCAATTCCTTTTATGGCCGCCTTTCCTTCCAATGACTGGAACGAATTGCAAAAATCACTGAAGCTGGAGACTCATATCTCCCTCACTAACTTTAAGCACCAGCTGTCAGAGCAGCTCACAGATCACTGCACCTGTACATAGCCCATCTGTAAATAGCCCATCCAACTACCTCATCCCCATACTGTTATTATTTTTTGCTTGTTTGCACCCCAGTATCTCTACTTGCACATTCATCTTCTGCACATCTAGCACTCCAGTGTTTAATTGCTAAATTGTAATTATTTTGCCACTATGGCCTATTTATTGCCTTACCTCCCTTATTTTACCTCATTTGCACACCCTGTATATATACTTTTTTCCTATTGTGTTATTGACTGTATGTTTGTGTCGCACTGCTTTGCTTTATCTTGTCCAGGTCGCAGTTGTAAATGAGAACCTGTTCTCAACTAGCCTACCTGATGAAAAATAAATATGCTAGCTAAGCACATAGCTATGTGACCTGTTAGCAAAGATTACGATTATTAGCCATTTCATCTGTGGTGTTAGCTAGCTATATTAGCTACTATGCTAGCTAGCTGGCTAGATAAGCATGGTCCTAAGATATCAGATAGCTAGCTACATTGGCTGTTAGCTCCTAACATTAGCTGGTTATTATTTTTACACATGCACCATTTTCGGCAACGAGACATTTCCCCCTACCCTCGTTGTCCTTGTTAGATATTATGTACATTTATGACTTGGTAGCAAATGCCATTGCCATTGAGCTAGTTGTTATAGTAGCAGTACACAGCACCAAGTGATATGAGCGATGGAAAGAGATGTGGAAGTAAACGGAGTTACAGCCTCTCTATCCAATCGTAGCATAGGATACAAGTTAGAACCCGCCCATTTCTTGACAGATGGCTGAACTAGCCAATTGAGTTGTTTTGGATTTTGTCCTGGTAGGTGAGTTGTTTACAGTTGTGTCCTGACAACAGAAAAAAAAAAAATCCCGATCACAGAAAATTACAAAAATAAGCATCATAAGCATTTCAGCGTTTCATCAGCATCCGTGGTCACAAATCATGAAGTTACGTTGGACCCATTTACATTGAATAGATGTTATTTTATATCCTCAAACTAACAGCAGTGCCTACATGCCGGAGTGATGCTTCTATGCAAATGTTGTTGATCAGTAGGCTAATATTATATTGTATATTCGGACCCCTTGACTTTTTCCAAAAATGTTTTACGTTGCAGCCTGATTCTAAAATAGATTCTTCAATCGCCCCCCCCCCCTCAATCTACACACAATACCCCATAATGACAAAGCAAAAAAAAAAAGTATTTTGATTTTTTTGCTAATTCATAAAATAAAACTGATATTTCAGACCCTTTACTCAGTGCTTTACTCAGCACCTTTGGCAGAGATTACAGCCGCAAGTCATCTTGGGTATGACGCTAGAAGCTTGGAAGACCTGTATTTGGGGAGTTCCTCCCATTCTTCTCTGCAGATCCTCTCAAGCGCTATCAAGTTGGATGGAGATTTGCACAACTTTTTTCTGGTCTCTCCAGAGATGTTCGATCGGGTTCAAGTCCGGGCTCTGGCTGGGCCACTCAAGGACTTTCAGAGACTTGTCCCGAAGCCACTCCTATGTTGTTTTGGCTGTGTGCTTAGGGTTGTTGTCCTTTTGGAAGGTGAACCTTCACCCCAGTCTGAGGTCTTGAGCGCTCTGGATAAGGATTTCTTGGTACTGTGCTGCAGAGATGGTTGTCCTTCTGAAAAGTTCTCCCATCTCCACAGAGGAACTCTGGAGCTCTGACAGAGTGACCATCGGGTTCTTGGTTACCTCCCTGACCAAGGCCCTTCTCCCCCAGTTGCTCAGTTTGGCGGGGTGGCCAGCTCTAGGAAGTGTCTTGGTGGTTCCAAACTTCTTCCATTTAAGAATGATGGAGGCCACTGTGTTCTTGGGACCTTCAATGCTGCAGAAATGTTTTGGTACCCTTCCCCAGATCTGTGCCTCGACACAATCCTGTCTCTGAGCTCTACGAACAATTCCTTCTACCTCATGGTGTGGTTTTTGCTCTGACATGCACTGTCAATTGTGGGGCCTTGTGTGCCTTTCCAAATCATGTCCAATCAATTGAATTGACCACAGGTGGACTCCAAGTTGTAGAAACATCTCAAGGATCAATGTAAAAAGGATGCACCTATGCAAAGGGTCTGAATACTTATGTAAATAAGGTATCTGACCACTGATCAGCCAAATCTAGCTCAATAACTCGATGCATGCACACACCCCTATTGAATATGCATTTACTTGTATTGTGAGTAGGCATATGCCATCTTCATTTACATTTTATCAAGAGATTTACCATTCAAATAAAATTATTACCATTATGTTTTGTAGTTAGATTGGTAAAAGCAAAGTAATGTATTGTTTGATTTTAAAATTGATACATTAATGTGTACATGGCTCTTTGGGGAAATTCTGTTATCAAAATGTTCACATTTTAAAGCGGCAATCGGTAGTAGAAACAATAGTAATGCCTACTCCCCACCCCTGGTTCGGTAAAAAGCTGAGGCATGGGGCTGGAGACATTGAATCACTCTCAAATTCATAGACCGAGCTTTGGATGCAAGGATTGGTCATCCATGATATCAAAATTAGTTTTAACCATGGTTTGAGGCTATATAGTGTTTGTTTACAAACATTGGAGTGAAATAAGCTTATATTTTGGGTTCTGTTGGGGTGTGACAGTTGAATTAAGCTTATGAGGCATTTATACGTTTATATTCATCAAGAATCAATGGGTACATATCATTAGTCCAAAAATGAATGTAGAAACTGCTGATTGCCCCTTTAATGATATTGAATATCGGCCTAAAATATCATCCATCTGCCTCCTTTTTTATAGATATTTTTTACCGCTATTCACTAAGATATCAAATGTGATCTTGACTCGTCATTTCAAATATGATCACGTTGAACAGCCTTTTGACTCATTGTCTATGTTTTATTCAACAGCATTCAAAAAGCCCAAAGGATGAGAACCTCTGACCTTTCTAGTCTGAACTGGCTTCAAACCGAACTGAGGGGAATCGGCTACAGTTCAAACAACTAGGTGGCCCATGGCTGCCACCACCACTCCTGTCAAGTCACAGCTTCAAAGGATTTACTCCCCTATGGCGTTCTGAGAAACGAAAAAGAGAAAAGAAACCGCTTGGATCACAGGGATTTATTTGTGAAGTAAATGTATAGGCCTACACAGGTATGTATCAGCTGGTGTGTTTATAAAGGTCGTCTCCTAATCTTATCCCTCTCCACGCCTACTTGTCGGTTGACTGCTTTTTTGAGGGAAAACTCCAAACGAACCAAGGAGAGTGACAGTTGGGGTGTTGCGGTCCCATGAGAGACTCCGCAGGGGGACCGACAATCACGTCGACGCCATGAGTAGTACTTTAGGTAACAAAGACAAAGACTGGAAAGAGAAGGACCTGAAAGGAGGTCCGACAGGAGGGAAAGAAAGGGAAAAAGAGGCCAAGGCGGCCCTGGCTGGCTTAGGCGGCAAAGACTGTGGCAAGGATCCCAAGGCCAAAGGGAAAGATGCCAAAGAAGGAAAGAAGGATGCAGGTTCCGCGTCGCCCGCCGTCGCCTTCTCCGTGGACAACACGATAAAGAGGCCCAACCCGGCGCCGGGGACGCGCAAGAAGTCCAGCAACGCCGAGGTATGATGAGATGAAGATACAATCTGTCTTATATATATATAATACCCCAACTGTTTATATATATAAATATTATATATGAGGAACATTTCTGGTATCTTTTTTTTTTTTTTTCAGCTGATGAAACATGGGACCAACACTACATGTTGCATATATATATATATATATATATATATATATATATATATATATATATATATATATATATATATATATATATGTATGTGTATGTGTATGTGTATGTATATATATATATATATATATATATGTATGTGTATGTATATATATATATATATATATATATGTATGTGTATGTATATATATATATATATATATATATATATATGTATGTGTATGTATATATATATATATATATATATATATATATGTGTATGTATATATATATATATATATATATATATATATATATATATATATGTGTGTGTGTGTGTGTGTGTGTGTGTGTGTGTGTGTGTGTGTGTGTGTGTGTGTGTGTGTGTGTGTGTGTGTGTGTGTGTGTGTGTGTGTGTGTGTGTGTGTGTGTGTGTGTGTGTGTGTGTGTGTGTGT
>NW_026602807.1:0-10901 GCF_029448725.1 Salvelinus fontinalis
CTTTAAAAAAACTATAGCCTGCCTTTAGTATATATTTGAGTAATCTCGGCAGTGGCACCCAGAACCAAATCAGCTACTGGATTTGGGAAACAGTGGAGCGGTGCATGTTTCACTTGCTGTGGGAAACTTACTTACAAATGTAGGCTAAGTTCATTTATAAAACTCTTAGAACTCTTAATAAATAAAACACATATGTAACGAAGTGAATACATTGGCGAAGAATAATACATTTCTTCCTAAATGTTATAGGTTGACTTGACTGAGAAGGGCATGTACGATAGGGATAACTGGTTCATCGCTTCATGTTGGGCCTTTTGAAATAGGCCCACCTCGTTTAACACCAAGCCTGGAACTATCGCGATTTTATTATTTTAAGATGAGATTTTGATGACAACAAAAATGTTTTAACGTGTTTTTAAAAATCATTCTCTTACGGCGAGCTGTAGACTATTATTTCTGATTGAATTCGGGAGGTTGAAATACAATTAATGTTGCCGGCGTGCAAGATAAGAAATGTTACCTTTACACAATTTTTTTAGCATGTAAACCAAATAAGATAATTTCCATAACACTAGACTAAAACGATGTGGTCATATATTTCTACAATTTATTTTGCATAGGCCTAACACAATTATGCCACCTAGTGTTATTTAAATCTTCTTTTACATTTGGAAAACAAGTGGCATTTTTACCGAAGTTAGCCTTGGTTGGAGATAGGCTACATTTAGTGGCATTTGAAATAGGCCTCAATCGAATTGAAGTCGTTTGAAAGTTCTATTACCCCACTAACGTGTTTCATTGGCAACGGGCGCCATCTTGTGTCCATCAGCCCTCTGCAGACTTCAGTAGCCTATTTAGTTGCATTTAAAATGAACGAGTTCCAAGTTTATTTGAAAATGTATTGACATATTCCGCATAATCTAATTTAGATTACAGATGAATCATTATGTCACTTTAGAATCAGGTTAAAAATAACATGTTATGGGATCTAATGTTTTATTTGAATGCATATTTACAAACAAGTAACAGCCTTACATAGCGTACTAATTTAAATATATAGATATTCTTCAATGCATACTTTGCCTTCTAGAGCATAGTGTCCCTGTTTAAAATAATCCAAATATCACAGTATACAATAACATACAACAGTCTTCTGAACATCAACCTCTCATATTTACAGGTATACAACCTTTCCTAATCACTGCTTTTATCCAGTCATTTAACTGTGATAATGTGTCTTACTGTTTTCCTTATAGAAATACATACTGTACTTGTTGTCTTCAGACAATGAAAGGTGCCATGGTCAAGAACAGTTCCTTCATTCCAGGCAGCTTATCAAGACTTATTTACGCTGATGTCCGTGCTCCAGCATTACGCTAAAGTGAGTCATACAGTGAGGAACCCAATAGCACAGGAACCCAATAGGCTACATTTCAGTTTACCACCTACATGTGATCAAACCAACTGACAATGAGACAGTTTGTATCATGCAATTGAACATCATTTTAGTAGTCCGTTCAAAGTGAGTTATGGCTACCATACCATTATCCATATAGATTCCTTATTCTTTATACATTTGTATATATAACCTTTATTTAACCAGGAAGTCCCATTATGGACAGGAGACCTCTTTCTCAAGGGGGACCTGGCTAAGAAGTGCAGCTCAATGAAAAGAGCTCACAAAACAACATTCAACAGAACAGTAAATACGCTGCAAAACATCAATCTGAATATGAGTTAGTGGGTGACCTGTGCGTTGACCAGGGCATAGTAAGCCCCCCCTTTAGCCATGAGGTCAGTATGTGTACCCTGCTCTGTCACCTGACCATACTGAATTACCGCTATCTGGTCTGCATTCTGGATGGTAGACAGGCGGTGGGCGATCACGATGCAGGTGCGGCCCTGCCGGGCGGCGTCTAAAGCCTGTTGGACAATCTGGGGGAGGGAGGGATAGGGAGGAAACAGAGAGACAGGTTATTTGGGAAGGAGGGAGAGGACATACTGTGTGAAGATAAGCTTTTGTGTGTGACCAGGCCATTAATGAATTAATAGGTAGAAAATGAGATGGCCGACACTCAATGTCCATGTGACTTACCTTCTCACTCTCTGTGTCCAGGGCGGAAGTGGCTTCATCCAGCAGCAGTACTTTAGGCTGTCTGACCAGAGCTCTGGCAATGGCTATCCTCTGTTTCTGACCTCCAGACATCTGGGTCCCCTTGTCCCCAACCCTGGTATTGTATTTCTGACAAAACAACAACACAATTTATAGTGTTTGTCTATATTGAACACTTTTAAAATATAAATTAAAATATAAAGTCATAACAGCCTGTTCTGGGCTAGTCAATAGCTATTCTATATGAATATCTGTAGAGAGACAGTAGTTTACGTTCTACTGTGACCTCACCAGTGACATTTTTTGGATCGCCTTTGAGAAAACTTCAAATATCATCCTACAGCTACAGCCTATCATGTCTCCTCCCATCTCCCTCACTATACTGTTACTATACCTCTGGCAGGCCCATGATGAAGTCATGGATGTTGGCGTTCTTGGCTGCCTCCTCTATCTCATCCTGGGAGACGTCTCTGCTGTTGTCCCCGTACTGGATGTTCTCTGAGATGCTGCAGTCGAAAAGGATGGGCTCCTGGGACACCAGGCCCAGCTGAGACCTCAGCCACGACAGGTTCAGGGTCTTAGTATCCAACCCATCCACTAACTGAGACACCACAATAATACCACAGAGTTAGGTCAACCCCTTCGTTAACTGAGACACCACAATAATACCACAGAGTTAGGTCAACCCCTTCACTAACTGAGAAACCACAATAATACCACAGAGTTAGGTCAACCCCTTCGTTAACTGAGACACCACAATAATACCACAGAGTTAGGTCAACCCCTTCGTTAACTGAGACACCACAATAATACCACAGAGTTAGGTCAACCCCTTCGTTAACTGAGACACCACAATAATACCACAGAGTTAGGTCAACCCCTTCGTTAACTGAGACACCACAATAATACCACAGAGTTAGGTCAACCCCTTCGTTAACTGAGACACCACAATAATACCACAGAGTTAGGTCAACAACTTCGTTAACTGAGACACCACAATAATACCACAGAGTTAGGTCAACCCCTTCGTTAACTGAGACACCACAATAATACCACAGAGTTAGGTCAACCCCTTCGTTAACTGAGACACCACAATAATACCACAGAGTTAGGCAAACCCCTTCATTACCTGAGACACCACAATAATACCACAGAGTTAGGTCAACCCCTTCGTTAACTGAGACACCACAATAATACCACAGAGTTAGGTCAACCCCTTCGTTAACTGAGACACCACAATAATACCACAGAGTTAGGTCAACCCCTTCGTTAACTGATACACCACAATAATACCACAGAGTTAGGTCAACCCCTTCGTTAACTGAGACACCACAATAATACCACAGAGTTAGGTCAACCCCTTCGTTAACTGAGACACCACAATAATACCACAGAGTTAGGTCAACCCCTTCGTTAACTGAGACACCACAATAATACCACAGAGTTAGGTCAACCCCTTCGTTAACTGAGACACCACAATAATACCACAGAGTTAGGTCAACCCCTTCGTTAACTGAGACACCACAATAATACCAAAGAGTTAGGTCAACCCCTTCACTAACTGAGACACCACAATAATACCACAGATTTAGGCCAACACCTTCACTAACTGAGACACCACAATAATACCACAGAGTTAGGTCAACCCCTTCGTTAACTGAGACACCACAATAATACCATAGAGTTAGGCCAACCCCTTCATTACCTGAGACACCACAATAATACCACAGATTTAGGTCAACCCCTTCGTTAACTGAGACACCACAATAATACCACAGAGTTAGGTCAACCCCTTCGTTAACTGAGACACCACAATAATACCACAGAGTTAGGCCAACCCCATCATTACCTGAGACACCACAATAATACTACAGATTTAGGTCAACCCCTTCGTTAACTGAGACACCACAATAATACCACAGAGTTAGGTCAACCCCTTCATTACCTGAGACACCACAATAATACCACAGATTTAGGCCAACCCCTTCACTAACTGAGACACCACAATAATACCACAGAGTTAGGCCAACCCCTTCACTAACTGAGACACCACAATAATACCACAGAGTTAGGCCAACCCCTTCACTAACTGAGACACCACAATAATACCACAGAGTTAGGTCAACCCCTTCGTTAACTGAGACACCACAATAATACCACAGAGTTAGGTCAACCCCTTCGTTAACTGAGACACCACAATAATACCACAGAGTAGAGTCAACCCCTTCATTAACTGAGACACCACAATAATACCATAGAGTTAGGCCAACCCCTTCATTACCTGAGACACCACAATAATACCACAGATTTAGGTCAACCCCTTCGTTAACTGAGACACCACAATAATACCACAGAGTTAGGTCAACCCCTTCACTAACCGAGACACCACAATAATACCACAGATTTAGGCCAACACCTTCACTAACTGAGACACCACAATAATACCACAGAGTTAGGTCAACCCCTTCGTTAACTGAGACACCACAATAATACCACAGAGTTAGGCCAACCCCTTCATTACCTGAGACACCACAATAATACCACAGATTTAGGTCAACCCCTTCGTTAACTGAGACACCACAATAATACCACAGAGTTAGGCCAACCCCTTCATTACCTGAGACACCACAATAATACCACAGAGTTAGGTCAACCCCTTCATTACCTGAGACACCACAATAATACCACAGAGTTAGGTCAACCCCTTCACTAACTGAGACACCACAATAATACCACAGAGTTAGGCCAACCCCTTCACTAACTGAGACACCACAATAATACCATAGCGTTAGGTCAACCCCTTCACTAATTGAGACACCACAATAATACCACAGAGTTAGGCCAACCCCTTCATTACCTGAGACACCACAATAATACCACAGATTTAGGTCAACCCCTTCATTAACTGAGACACCACAATAATACCACAGAGTTAGGTCAACCCCTTCATTACCTGAGACACCACAATAATACCACAGATTTAGGCCAACACCTTCACTAACTGAGACACCACAATAATACCACATAGTTAGGTCAACCCCTTCGTTAACTGAGACACCACAATAATACCACAGAGTTAGGCCAACCCCTTCATTACCTGAGACACCACAATAATACCACAGATTTAGGTCAACCCCTTCGTTAACTGAGACACCACAATAATACCACAGAGTTAGGTCAACCCCTTCGTTAACTGAGACACCACAATAATACCACATAGTTAGGTCAACCCCTTCGTTAACTGGGACACCACAATAATACCACAGAGTTAGGTCAACCCCTTCGTTAACTGAGACACCACAATAATACTACAGATTTAGGTCAACCCCTTCGTTAACTGAGACACCACAATAATACCACAGAGTTAGGTCAACCCCTTCATTACCTGAGACACCACAATAATACCACAGATTTAGGCCAACCCCTTCACTAACTGAGACACCACAATAATACCACAGAATTAGGCCAACCCCTTCACTAACTGAGACACCACAATAATACCACAGAGTTAGGCCAACCCCTTCACTAACTGAGACACCACAATAATACCACAGAGTTAGGTCAACCCCTTCGTTAACTGAGACACCACAATAATACCACAGAGTTAGGTCAACCCCTTCGTTAACTGAGACACCACAATAATACCACAGAGTAGAGTCAACCCCTTCATTAACTGAGACACCACAATAATACCATAGAGTTAGGCCAACCCCTTCATTACCTGAGACACCACAATAATACCACAGATTTAGGTCAACCCCTTCGTTAACTGAGACACCACAATAATACCACAGAGTTAGGTCAACCCCTTCACTAACCGAGACACCACAATAATACCACAGATTTAGGCCAACACCTTCACTAACTGAGACACCACAATAATACCACAGAGTTAGGTCAACCCCTTCGTTAACTGAGACACCACAATAATACCACAGAGTTAGGCCAACCCCTTCATTACCTGAGACACCACAATAATACCACAGATTTAGGTCAACCCCTTCGTTAACTGAGACACCACAATAATACCACAGAGTTAGGCCAACCCCTTCATTACCTGAGACACCACAATAATACCACAGAGTTAGGTCAACCCCTTCATTACCTGAGACACCACAATAATACCACAGAGTTAGGTCAACCCCTTCACTAACTGAGACACCACAATAATACCACAGAGTTAGGCCAACCCCTTCACTAACTGAGACACCACAATAATACCATAGCGTTAGGTCAACCCCTTCACTAATTGAGACACCACAATAATACCACAGAGTTAGGCCAACCCCTTCATTACCTGAGACACCACAATAATACCACAGATTTAGGTCAACCCCTTCATTAACTGAGACACCACAATAATACCACAGAGTTAGGTCAACCCCTTCATTACCTGAGACACCACAATAATACCACAGATTTAGGCCAACACCTTCACTAACTGAGACACCACAATAATACCACATAGTTAGGTCAACCCCTTCGTTAACTGAGACACCACAATAATACCACAGAGTTAGGCCAACCCCTTCATTACCTGAGACACCACAATAATACCACAGATTTAGGTCAACCCCTTCGTTAACTGAGACACCACAATAATACCACAGAGTTAGGTCAACCCCTTCGTTAACTGAGACACCACAATAATACCACATAGTTAGGTCAACCCCTTCGTTAACTGGGACACCACAATAATACCACAGAGTTAGGTCAACCCCTTCGTTAACTGAGACACCACAATAATACCACAGAGTTAGGTCAACCCCTTCGTTAACTGAGACACCACAATAATACCACAGAGTTAGGTCAACCTCTTCGTTAACTGAGACACCACAATAATACCACAGAGTTAGGTCAACCCCTTCGTTAACTGAGACACCACAATAATACCACAGAGTTAGGTCAACCCCTTCGTTAACTGAGACACCACAATAATACCACAGAGTTAGGTCAACCCCTTCGTTAACTGAGACACCACAATAATACCACAGATTTAGGCCAACAACCTTCGTTAACTGAGACACCACAATAATACCACAGAGTTAGGTCAACCCCTTCGTTAACTGAGACACCACAATAATACCACAGAGTTAGGTCAACCCCTTCGTTAACTGAGACACCACAATAATACCACAGAGTTAGGTCAACCCCTTCGTTAACTGAGACACCACAATAATACCACAGATTTAGGCCAACACCTTCACTAACTGAGACACCACAATGATACCACAGATTTAGGTTTAGAATGTTTAAAATGTTCAGATTAAAAATAAGTAACATCTTGGAATACCAAAGGAATTAATAATCCACCAATGTTACAAATATTACATATTAAAATGCTGAAAAGTGGCCTAACAGTTTTACTATATTTGTTGCATTCCAGTTCCCAGTATACTGGTTTAGCACTTTGAAACAGTTTTGAAAAGCGTGCTTTATATGACATGTATTATGAGATTATTTTGGGTCTCACCACTTTTCCTTCAGCAGGGCTATAGAAGCGCTCCAGTAGTTGTATGGAGGTGCTTTTCCCACAGCCACTCTCCCCGACCAGGGCCAGGGTCTGACCAGGCCCCACTGACACGCTCAACCCCTGGAGAACCCTCACGTTTTGACGGGTCGGGTACGCAAAGTGTATCCCTCGGAACTCAATGTCCCCGACAAAGTCCGTCTAGAAAAGACAACATTTTTGTTCCAGATCATTGTCCCAGAAAAAACACAATGTGATATCATTGTTTTTTTTTGTTTATATTGGAGTAAGACACATTATAGCTCACTCACTGGCTTCTCTCCCTCCTCACTGTAAATGTCAATCTCTGGTTTCTTCTCCAACAAGCCAAGAATTCTCCCAGCAGCTGCTTTCGCTTTTGCAAAGTCAGGAGCAAAAGATGCTGATTCTCCTATGTTCATGGCAGCAAATATGATCACAGAAAACACACTGTGAAAGAAAAGGACAGTGTTGTACTATCACTGCCACTATATTGGCAGACCCTGGTCATGACTCAACGGGGGTGTCACAGGGAGATTTGAGATTCCACATGATCCAACTCAACGGTATAAGCACCCTGTCACGCCCTGGCCTTAGTTATCTTTGTTTTCTGTATTATTTTGGTTAGGTCAGGGTGTGACAGGGGGGATGTTTGTGTGTATTTGTCTCGTCTTGGGTGGTTGTAGTGTCTAGGGGGTTTTGGTAGAGTGTATGGGGTTGTGTTGAGTGTAGGTGTCTAGGTATGTCTATGGTTGCCTGAATGGTTCTTAATCAGAGACAGCTGTCATTCATTGTCTCTGATTGGGAGCCATATTTAAGGCAGCCATAGGCATTAGGCTGTTGTGGGTAATTGTCTATGTCTATGTTGCATGTTAGCACTTAGTCTGTATAGCTTCACTTTTGTTTGTTTGTATAAGTATTTGTTTTGTATTCATTTTATTAAAGATGTATCATTATCACGCTGCACCTTGTTCCACTCTTCCTCATCAAGACGATCGTGACACACCCACCAAATTAATGTTATAATTATTTTTATATTACCGTGTAGTGACAATCTGGCAGCCAAGGGTTCTAGTCAGGGTTGGGGTACATTCCATTTCAATTGCAGTCAATTCAAAACTCAATTCCAATTCCACAGTTTCCTCATTGAAAAACATTAAAGAGAACTGGAATTGGAATTTCAGTGTACTTCCTGAATTGACAGGAATTGAAATGGAATTGACCCCAACCCTGGTATGAATGTATTCATTTTAGATGAGGATATAACAGTACCTGTATGTATACTCACAGGAAAACATTTTCATATTCTGTGTGACAGTGAGCAATAAGCCAGGACCCAAAGCGGAAGATTGCAGCATTGACCATGTAAGGGATTGCTTGGGCAACGGCAAATGTTAGTCCGTAGATGGGAGCCTTCACCAAACCGTTCCTGATGTATTCAATTGAAATGTAATCAGTACTTGATTGTAGGTTATAAGGTCAAACAATCCAAAAGCTGAGTCTATAACAAAGTGAATGACTGTACTCTTACTGGTATGGTCTTTCTAGACTGTCCATGAACTTGTGAAAGAAGACGTCCTCCCGTGTCAATCCAACAACTGTCTTGAAGTTTTCAACGGTCTCAGTAGATATCTACAAAAGATTAATAAAGATATATTAACGTTTCATTTGAACACATGGTATCACACACACTGATATAGCCCACTGTCCCAAAGTGCATTGCAATTAGGGTTGCATACTAGCAGTAACCTTCCTGAAATTCCCTGGTTATCCAGATATCCTGTTTTAAGGTTTCCCTGATTTTCCTGATTCCGTAAAACCTATTACTGGGATTACTGGCAAATCTGGGGAATTTGGGGAATATTACCGGAATTTTGCAAACCCAATTGCAATAGAAAGTTGATGTTTACCTTCCCAGACTGCTCCAGGGCACCCTGGTCTTTGGAGGCGTGGCCTGCCATGGCCCTCATCTGAATGATGTTGGCTCCAATGAGGAAGGGCACACAGGCGAGGATGAGGAGGGTGAGCTGCCAGCTGTGGATGAAGGCCACCACAATGGCGATGGTGAGAGCACAGACTGTGTTGGTGGCCAGACCCAACCTAGACCCAGTCGCCTGGTGGTGAGGAGAGAGGAAACAAGTAGATTCCATCCATTATCAGACATTGCAACTCTAAAGAATGCAACTGTAAATACATAGAAGCATATGTACAGGTAGACATTTTTAAAGATTTGTACAGTAGAATGATTCTGAATTGACATTGATTTGCTAGATTTTGATCGCTTTCTCAATGTGTAAATCAGAGCATTGTGCTTACCCCTTTAACCAGAGATGCATCTGTGGCCAATCTGGTGGTTAGAACTCCCACTGCATTGTTGTTGTCATCAAACCATCCAATCTCCTGTAAGGAATGCTTTTTAGCAAGGTTCTGACGCAGAACACTGCAAAGTGGCAGTTCAGAATCGTAATTTTAGCAAGGTTCTGAGGCAGAACACTGCAAAGTGGCAGTTCAGAATCGTAATTTTAGCAAGGTTCTGAGGCAAAACACCACAAAGTGGCAGTTCAGAATCGTAATTTTAGCAAGGTTCTGACGCAGAACACAACAAAGTGGCAGTTCAGAATTGTAATTTTAGCAAGGTTCTGAGGCAGAACACTGCAAAGTGGCAGTTCAGAATCGTAATTTTAGCAAGGTTCTGAGGCAGAACACTGCAAAGTGGCAGTTCAGAATTGTAATTTTAGCAAGGTTCTGAGGCAGAACACTGCAAAGTGGCAGTTCAGAATCGTAATTTTAGCAAGGTTCTAAGGCAGAACACCACAAAGTGGCAGTTCAGAATCGTAATTTTAGCAAGGTTCTGAGGCAAAACACCACAAAGTGGCAGTTCAGAATCGTAATTTTAGCAAGGTTCTGAGGCAAAGCAACACAAAGTGGCAGTTCAGAATCGTAATTTTAGCAAGGTTCTGAGGCAGACCACTGCAAAGTGGCATTTCAGAATCGTAATTTTAGCAAGGTTCTGAGGCAAAACACCACAAAGTGGCATTTCAGAATCGTAATTTTAGCAAGGTTCTGAGGCAGAACACTGCAAAGTGGCAGTTCAGAATCGTAATTTTAGCAAGGTTCTGAGGCAAAACACCACAAAGTGGCAGTTCAGAATCGTAATTTTAGCAAGGTTCTGAGGCAAAACACCACAAAGTGGCATTTCAGAATCGTAATTTTAGCAAGGTTCTGAGGCAGAACACTGCAGTGGCAGTTCAGAATCGTAATTTTAGCAAGGTTCTGAGGCAAAACACCACAAAGTGGCAG
>NW_026602808.1:0-10873 GCF_029448725.1 Salvelinus fontinalis
GATGTCTAGTCTCCTTTACGGCTCTAATCTGATAGTGGTAGATGTCTAGTCTCCTTTATGGCTCTAATCTGATAGTGGAAGGGGGGTTTTAGATGTCTATTCTCCTTTATGGCTCTAATCTGATAGTGGTAGTGGGGTGATAGATGTCTAGTCTCCTTTATGGCTCTAATCTGATAGTGGTAGTGGGGTTTTAGATGTCTAGTCTCCTTTATGGCTCTAATCTGATAGTGGTATTGGGGTTTTAGATGTCTATTCTCCTTTATGGCTCTAATCTGATAGTGGTAGTGGGGTGATAGATGTCTAGTCTCCTTTATGGCTCTAATCTGATAGTGGTAGTGGGGTGGTAGATGTCTAGTCTCCTTTATGGCTCTAATCTGATAGTGGTAGATGTCTAGTCTCCTTTATGGCTCTAATCTGATAGTGGTAGGGGGGTTGTAGATGTCTAGTCTCCTTTATGGCTCTAATCTGATAGTGGTAGTGGGGTTTTAGATGTCTATTCTCCTTTATGGCTCTAATCTGATAGTGGTAGTGGGGTTTTAGATGTCTATTCTCCTTTATGGCTCTAATCTGATAGTGGTATTGGGGTGGTAGATGTCTAGTCTCATTTATGGCTCTAATCTGATAGTGGTAGGGGGGTTGTAGATGTCTAGTCTCCTTTATGGCTCTAATCTGATAATGGTAGTGTGGTTTTAGATGTTTATTATCCTTTATGGCTCTAATCTGATAGTGGTAGTGTGGTGATAGATGTCTAGTCTCCTTTATGGCTCTAATCTGATAGTGGCAGTGAGTTGATATATATCCAGTCTCCTTTATGGCTCTAATCTGATAGTGTAAGTGGGGTGGTAGAGATCTAGTCTCCTTTATGGCTCTAATCTGATAGTGGTAGTGGGGTGGTAGATGTCTAGTCTCCCTTATGGCTCTAATCTGATAGTGGTAGTGGGGTGATAGATGTCTAGTCTACTTTATGGCTCTAATCTGATAGTGGTAGTGGGGTGGTAGATGTCCAGTCTCCTTTATGGCTCTAATCTGATAGTGGTAGATGTCTAGTCTCCTTTATGGCTCTAATCTGATAGTGGTAGGGGGGTTGTAGATGTCTAGTCTCCTTTATGGCTCTAATCTGATAGTGGTAGTGGGGTTTTAGATGTCTATTCTCCTTTATGGCTCTAATCTGATAGTGGTAGTGGGGTGATAGATGTCTAGTCTCCTTTATGGCTCTAATCTGATAGTGGTAGTGTGGTTTTAGATGTCTATTATCCTTTATGGCTCTAATCTGATAGTGGTAGTGTGGTGATAGATGTCTAGTCTCCTTTATGGCTCTAATCTGATAGTGGCAGTGAGTTGATATATATCTAGTCTCCTTTATGGCTCTAATCTGATAGTGTTAGTGGGGTGGTAGATGTCTAGTCTCCTTTATGGCTCTAATCTGATAGTGGTAGTGGGGTGGTAGATGTCTAGTCTCCCTTATGGCTCTAATCTGAGAGTGGTAGTGGGGTGATAGATGTCTAGTCTACTTTATGGCACTAATCTGATAGTGGTAGTGGGGTGGTAGATGTCTAGTCTCCTTTATGGCTCTAATCTGATAGTGGTAGATGTCTAGTCTCCTTTATGGCTCTAATCTGATAGTGGTAGGGGGGTTGTAGATGTCTAGTCTCCTTTATGGCTCTAATCTGATAGTGGTAGTGGTGTGGTAGATGTCTAGTCTCCTTTATGGCTCTAATCTGATAGTGGTAGATGTCTAGTCTCCTTTATGGCTCTAATCTGATAGTGGTAGGGGGGTTGTAGATGTCTAGTCTCCTTTATGGCTCTAATCTGATAGTGGTAGTGGGGTTTTAGATGTCTATTCTCCTTTATGGCTCTAATCTGATAGTGGTAGTGGGGTGGTAGATGTCTAGTCTCCTTTATGGCTCTAATCTGATAGTGGTAGTGTGGTTTTAGATGTCTATTATCCTTTATGGCTCTAATCTGATAGTGGTAGTGTGGTGATAGATGTCTAGTCTCCTTTATGGCTCTAATCTGATAGTGGCAGTGAGTTGATATATATCTAGTCTCCTTTATGGCTCTAATCTGATAGTGGTAGTGGGGTGATAGATGTCTAGTCTCCTTTATGGCTCTAATCTGATAGTGGTAGTGGGGTGGTAGATGTCTAGTCTCCTTTATGGCTCTAATCTGATAGTGGTAGTGGGGTGGTAGATGTCTAGTCTCCTTTATGGCTCTAATCTGATAGTGGTAGTGGGGTGGTAGATGTCTAGTCTCCCTTATGGCTCTAATCAGATAGTGGTATTAGGCTGATAGATGTCTAGTCTACTTTATGGCTCTAATCTGATAGTGGTAGTGGGGTGGTAGATGTCTAGTCTCCTTTATGGCTCTAATCTGATAGTGGTATTGGGGTGGTAGATGTCTAGTCTCATTTATGGCTCTAATCTGATAGTGGTAGATGTCTAGTCTCCTTTATGGCTCTAATCTGATAGTGGTAGGGGGGTTGTAGATGTCTAGTCTCCTTTTTGGCTCTAATCTGATAGTGGTAGGGGGGTTGTAGATGTCTAGTCTCCTTTATGGCTCTAATCTGATAGTGGTAGTGGGGTTTTAGATGTCTATTCTCCTTTATGGCTCTAATCTTATAGTGGTAGTGGGGTGGTAGATGTCTAGTCTCCTTTATGGCTCAAATCTGATAGTGGTAGATGTCTTGTCTCCTTTATGGCTCTAATCTGATAGTGGTAGGGGGGTTGTAGATGTCTAGTCTCCTTTATGGCTCTAATCTGATAGTGGTAGTGGGGTGGTAGATGTCTAGTCTCCCTTATGGCTCTAATCAGATAGTGGTAGTGTGGTGATAGATGTCTAGTCTCCTTTATGGCTCTAATCTGATAGTGGCAGTGAGTTGATATATATCTAGTCTCCTATATGGCTCTAATCTGATAGTGGTAGTGGGGTGATAGATGTCTAGTCTCCTTTATGGCTCTAATCTGATAGTGGTAGTGGGGTTTTAGATGTCTATTCTCCTTTATGGCTCTAATCTGATAGTGGTAGTGGGGTGGTAGATGTCTAGTCTCCTTTATGGCTCTAATCTGATAGTGGTAGTGTGGTGATAGATGTCTAGTCTCCTTTATGGCTCTAATCTGATAGTGGCAGTGAGTTGATATATATCTAGTCTCCTATATGGCTCTAATCTGATAGTGGTAGTGGGGTGATAGATGTCTAGTCTCCTTTATGGCTCTAATCTGATAGTGGTAGTGGGGTGGTAGATGTCTAGTCTCCCTTATGGCTCTAATCAGATAGTGGTAGTAGGCTGATAGATGTCTAGTCTACTTTATGGCTCTAATCTGATAGTGGTAGTGGGGTGGTAGATGTCTAGTCTCCTTTATGGCTCTAATCTGATAGTGGTAGATGTCTTGTCTCCTTTATGGCTCTAATCTGATAGTGGTAGGGGGGTTGTAGATGTCTAGTCTCCTTTATGGCTCTAATCTGATAGTGGTAGTGTGGTTTTAGATGTCTATTATCCTTTATGGCTCTAATCTGATAGTGGTAGTGTGGTGATAGATGTCTAGTCTCCTTTATGGCTCTAATCTGATAGTGGCAGTGAGTTGATATATATCTAGTCTCCTTTATGGCTCTAATCTGATAGTGGTAGTGGGGTGGTAGATGTCTAGTCTCCTTTATGGCTCTAATCAGATAGTGGTAGTAGGCTGATAGATGTCTAGTCTACTTTATGGCTCTAATCTGATAGTGTTAGTGGGTTGGTAGATGTCTAGTCTCCTTTATGGCTCTAATCTGATAGTGGTAGTGGGGTTTTAGATGTCTATTCTCCTTTATGGCTCTAATCTGATAGTGGTAGTGGGGTGATAGATGTCTAGTCTCCTTTATGGCTCTAATCTGATAGTGGTGGTGGGGTTTTAGATGTCTATTCTCCTTTATGGCTCTAATCTGATAGTGGTAGTGAGTTGATATATATCTAGTCTCCTTTATGGCTCTAATCTGATAGTGGTAGTGGGGTGGTAAATGTCTAGTCTCCTTTATGGCTCTAATCTGATAGTGGTAGGGGGTGGTAGATGTCTAGTCTCCTTTATGGCTCTAATCTGATAGTGGTAGTGGGGTGGTAGATGTCTAGTCTCCTTTATGGCTCTAATCTGATAGTGGTAGATGTCTAGTCTCCTTTATGGCTCTAATCTGATAGTGGTAGGGGGGTTGTAGATGTCTAGTCTCCTTTATGGCTCTAATCTGATAGTGGTAGTGGGGTTTTAGATGTCTATTCTCCTTTATGGCTCTAATCTGATAGTGGTAGTGGGGTGATAGATGTCTAGTCTCCTTTATGGCTCTAATCTGATAGTGGTAGTTGGGTTTTAGATGTCTATTCTCCTTTATGGCTCTAATCTGATAGTGGTATTGGGGTGGTAGATGTCTAGTCTCATTTATGGCTCTAATCTGATAGTGGTAGGGGGGTTGTAGATGTCTAGTCTCCTTTATGGCTCTAATCTGATAGTGGTAGTGTGGTTTTAGATGTCTATTATCCTTTATGGCTCTAATCTGATAGTGGTAGTGTGGTGATAGATGTCTAGTCTCCTTTATGGCTCTAATCTGATAGTGGCAGTGAGTTGATATATATCTAGTCTCCTTTATGGCTCTAATCTGATAGTGTAAGTGGGGTGGTAGAGATCTAGTCTCCTTTATGGCTCTAATCTGATAGTGGTAGTGGGGTGGTAGATGTCTAGTCTCCCTTATGGCTCTAATCTGATAGTGGTAGTGGGGTGATAGATGTCTAGTCTACTTTATGGCTCTAATCTGATAGTGGTAGTGGGGTGGTAGATGTCTAGTCTCCTTTATGGCTCTAATCTGATAGTGGTAGATGTCTAGTCTCCTTTATGGCTCTAATCTGATAGTGGTAGTGTGGTGATAGATGTCTAGTCTCCTTTATGGCTCTAATCTGATAGTGGCAGTGAGTTGATATATATCTAGTCTCCTTTATGGCTCTAATCTGATAGTGGTAGTGGGGTGATAGATGTCTAGTCTCCTTTATGGCTCTAATCTGATAGTGGTAGTGGGGTGGTAGATGTCTAGTCTCCTTTATGGCTCTAATCTGATAGTGGTAGTGGGGTGGTAGATGTCTAGTCTCCTTTATGGCTCTAATCTGATAGTGGTAGTGGGGTGGTAGATGTCTAGTCTCCCTTATGGCTCTAATCAGATAGTGGTATTAGGCTGATAGATGTCTAGTCTACTTTATGGCTCTAATCTGATAGTGGTAGTGGGGTGGTAGATGTCTAGTCTCCTTTATGGCTCTAATCTGATAGTGGTATTGGGGTGGTAGATGTCTAGTCTCATTTATGGCTCTAATCTGATAGTGGTAGATGTCTAGTCTCCTTTATGGCTCTAATCTGATAGTGGTAGGGGGGTTGTAGATGTCTAGTCTCCTTTTTGGCTCTAATCTGATAGTGGTAGGGGGGTTGTAGATGTCTAGTCTCCTTTATGGCTCTAATCTGATAGTGGTAGTGTGGTTTTAGATGTCTATTATCCTTTATGGCTCTAATCTGATAGTGGTAGTGTGGTGATAGATGTCTAGTCTCCTTTATGGCTCTAATCTGATAGTGGCAGTGAGTTGATATATATCTAGTCTCCTTTATGGCTCTAATCTGATAGTGTAAGTGGGGTGGTAGAGATCTAGTCTCCTTTATGGCTCTAATCTGATAGTGGTAGTGGGGTGGTAGATGTCTAGTCTCCCTTATGGCTCTAATCTGATAGTGGTAGTGGGGTGATAGATGTCTAGTCTACTTTATGGCTCTAATCTGATAGTGGTAGTGGGGTGGTAGATGTCTAGTCTCCTTTATGGCTCTAATCTGATAGTGGTAGATGTCTAGTCTCCTTTATGGCTCTAATCTGATAGTGGTAGTGTGGTGATAGATGTCTAGTCTCCTTTATGGCTCTAATCTGATAGTGGCAGTGAGTTGATATATATCTAGTCTCCTTTATGGCTCTAATCTGATAGTGGTAGTGGGGTGATAGATGTCTAGTCTCCTTTATGGCTCTAATCTGATAGTGGTAGTGGGGTGGTAGATGTCTAGTCTCCTTTATGGCTCTAATCTGATAGTGGTAGTGGGGTGGTAGATGTCTAGTCTCCTTTATGGCTCTAATCTGATAGTGGTAGTGGGGTGGTAGATGTCTAGTCTCCCTTATGGCTCTAATCAGATAGTGGTATTAGGCTGATAGATGTCTAGTCTACTTTATGGCTCTAATCTGATAGTGGTAGTGGGGTGGTAGATGTCTAGTCTCCTTTATGGCTCTAATCTGATAGTGGTATTGGGGTGGTAGATGTCTAGTCTCATTTATGGCTCTAATCTGATAGTGGTAGATGTCTAGTCTCCTTTATGGCTCTAATCTGATAGTGGTAGGGGGGTTGTAGATGTCTAGTCTCCTTTTTGGCTCTAATCTGATAGTGGTAGGGGGGTTGTAGATGTCTAGTCTCCTTTATGGCTCTAATCTGATAGTGGTAGTGGGGTTTTAGATGTCTATTCTCCTTTATGGCTCTAATCTTATAGTGGTAGTGGGGTGGTAGATGTCTAGTCTCCTTTATGGCTCAAATCTGATAGTGGTAGATGTCTTGTCTCCTTTATGGCTCTAATCTGATAGTGGTAGGGGGGTTGTAGATGTCTAGTCTCCTTTATGGCTCTAATCTGATAGTGGTAGTGGGGTGGTAGATGTCTAGTCTCCCTTATGGCTCTAATCAGATAGTGGTAGTGTGGTGATAGATGTCTAGTCTCCTTTATGGCTCTAATCTGATAGTGGCAGTGAGTTGATATATATCTAGTCTCCTATATGGCTCTAATCTGATAGTGGTAGTGGGGTGATAGATGTCTAGTCTCCTTTATGGCTCTAATCTGATAGTGGTAGTGGGGTGGTAGATGTCTAGTCTCCCTTATGGCTCTAATCAGATAGTGGTAGTAGGCTGATAGATGTCTAGTCTACTTTATGGCTCTAATCTGATAGTGGTAGTGGGGTGGTAGATGTCTAGTCTCCTTTATGGCTCTAATCTGATAGTGGTAGATGTCTTGTCTCCTTTATGGCTCTAATCTGATAGTGGTAGGGGGGTTGTAGATGTCTAGTCTCCTTTATGGCTCTAATCTGATAGTGGTAGTGTGGTTTTAGATGTCTATTATCCTTTATGGCTCTAATCTGATAGTGGTAGTGTGGTGATAGATGTCTAGTCTCCTTTATGGCTCTAATCTGATAGTGGCAGTGAGTTGATATATATCTAGTCTCCTTTATGGCTCTAATCTGATAGTGGTAGTGGGGTGGTAGATGTCTAGTCTCCTTTATGGCTCTAATCAGATAGTGGTAGTAGGCTGATAGATGTCTAGTCTACTTTATGGCTCTAATCTGATAGTGGTAGTGTGGTGATAGATGTCTAGTCTCCTTTATGGCTCTAATCTGATAGTGGCAGTGAGTTGATATATATCTAGTCTCCTTTATGGCTCTAATCTGATAGTGTTAGTGGGTTGGTAGATGTCTAGTCTCCTTTATGGCTCTAATCTGATAGTGGTAGTGGGGTTTTAGATGTCTATTCTCCTTTATGGCTCTAATCTGATAGTGGTAGTGGGGTGATAGATGTCTAGTCTCCTTTATGGCTCTAATCTGATAGTGGTGGTGGGGTTTTAGATGTCTATTCTCCTTTATGGCTCTAATCTGATAGTGGTAGTGAGTTGATATATATCTAGTCTCCTTTATGGCTCTAATCTGATAGTGGTAGTGGGGTGGTAGATGTCTAGTCTCCTTTATGGCTCTAATCTGATAGTGGTAGGGGGTGGTAGATGTCTAGTCTCCTTTATGGCTCTAATCTGATAGTGGTAGTGGGGTGGTAGATGTCTAGTCTCCTTTATGGCTCTAATCTGATAGTGGTAGATGTCTAGTCTCCTTTATGGCTCTAATCTGATAGTGGTAGGGGGGTTGTAGATGTCTAGTCTCCTTTATGGCTCTAATCTGATAGTGGTAGTGGGGTTTTAGATGTCTATTCTCCTTTATGGCTCTAATCTGATAGTGGTAGTGGGGTGATAGATGTCTAGTCTCCTTTATGGCTCTAATCTGATAGTGGTAGTTGGGTTTTAGATGTCTATTCTCCTTTATGGCTCTAATCTGATAGTGGTATTGGGGTGGTAGATGTCTAGTCTCATTTATGGCTCTAATCTGATAGTGGTAGGGGGGTTGTAGATGTCTAGTCTCCTTTATGGCTCTAATCTGATAGTGGTAGTGTGGTTTTAGATGTCTATTATCCTTTATGGCTCTAATCTGATAGTGGTAGTGTGGTGATAGATGTCTAGTCTCCTTTATGGCTCTAATCTGATAGTGGCAGTGAGTTGATATATATCTAGTCTCCTTTATGGCTCTAATCTGATAGTGTAAGTGGGGTGGTAGAGATCTAGTCTCCTTTATGGCTCTAATCTGATAGTGGTAGTGGGGTGGTAGATGTCTAGTCTCCCTTATGGCTCTAATCTGATAGTGGTAGTGGGGTGATAGATGTCTAGTCTACTTTATGGCTCTAATCTGATAGTGGTAGTGGGGTGGTAGATGTCTAGTCTCCTTTATGGCTCTAATCTGATAGTGGTAGATGTCTAGTCTCCTTTATGGCTCTAATCTGATAGTGGTAGGGGGGTTGTAGATGTCTAGTCTCCTTTATGGCTCTAATCTGATAGTGGTAGTGGGGTTTTAGATGTCTATTCTCCTTTATGGCTTTAATCTGATAGTGGTAGTGGGGTGATAGATGTCTAGTCTCCTTTATGGCTCTAATCTGATAGTGGTAGTGGGGTTTTAGATGTCTATTCTCCTTTATGGCTCTAATCTGATAGTGGTATTGGGGTGGTAGATGTCTAGTCTCATTTATGGCTCTAATCTGATAGTGGTAGGGGGGTTGGAGATGTCTAGTCTCCTTTATGGCTCTAATCTGATAGTGGTAGTGTGGTTTTAGATGTCTATTATCCTTTATGGCTCTAATCTGAAAGTGGTAGTGTGGTGATAGATGTCTAGTCTCCTTTATGGCTCTAATCTGATAGTGGCAGTGAGTTGATATATATCTAGTCTCCTTTATGGCTCTAATCTGATAGTGTTAGTGGGGTGGTAGATGTCTAGTCTCCCTTATGGCTCTAATCTGAGAGTGGTAGTGGGGTGATAGATGTCTAGTCTACTTTATGGCTCTAATCTGATAGTGGTAGTGGGGTGGTAGATGTCTAGTCTCCTTTATGGCTCTAATCTGATAGTGGTAGATGTCTAGTCTCCTTTATGGCTCTAATCTGATAGTGGTAGGGGGGTTGTAGATGTCTAGTCTCCTTTATGGCTCTAATCTGATAGTGGTAGTGGGGTTTTAGATGTCTATTCTCCTTTATGGCTCTAATCTGATAGTGGTAGTGGTGTGGTAGATGTCTAGTCTCCTTTATGGCTCTAATCTGATAGTGGTAGATGTCTAGTCTCCTTTATGGCTCTAATCTGATAGTGGTAGGGGGGTTGTAGATGTCTAGTCTCCTTTATGGCTCTAATCTGATAGTGGTAGTGGGGTTTTAGATGTCTATTCTCCTTTATGGCTCTAATCTGATAGTGGTAGGGGGGTTGTAGATGTCTAGTCTCCTTTATGGCTCTAATCTGATAGTGGTAGTGGGGTTTTAGATGTCTATTCTCCTTTATGGCTCTAATCTGATAGTGGTAGTGGGGTGGTAGATGTCTAGTCTCCTTTATGGCTCTAATCTGATATGGTAGATGTCTTGTCTCCTTTATGGCTCTAATCTGATAAATGGTAGGGGGGTTGTAGATGTCTAGTCTCCTTTATGGCTCTAATCTGATAGTGGTAGTGTGGTTTTAGATGTCTATTATCCTTTATGGCTCTAATCTGATAGTGGTAGTGTGGTGATAGATGTCTAGTCTCCTTTATGGCTCTAATCTGATAGTGGCAGTGAGTTGATATATATCTAGTCTCCTTTATGGCTCTAATCTGATAGTGGTAGTGGGGTGGTAGATGTCTAGTCTCCCTTATGGCTCTAATCAGATAGTGGTATTAGGCTGATAGATGTCTAGTCTACTTTATGGCTCTAATCTGATAGTGGTAGTGGGGTGGTAGATGTCTAGTCTCCTTTATGGCTCTAATCTGATAGTGGTAGATGTCTAGTCTCCTTTATGGCTCTAATCTGATAGTGGTATTGGGGTGGTAGATGTCTAGTCTCATTTATGGCTCTAATCTGATAGTGGTAGATGTCTAGTCTCCTTTATGGCTCTAATCTGATAGTGGTAGGGGGGTTGTAGATCTCTAGTCTCCTTTATGGCTCTAATCTGATAGTGGTAGTGGGATTTTAGATGTCTATTCTCCTTTTTGGCTCTAATCTGATAGTGGTAGGGGGGTTGTAGATGTCTAGTCTCCTTTATGGCTCTAATCTGATAGTGGTAGTGGGGTTTTAGATGTCTATTCTCCTTTATGGCTCTAATCTTATAGTGGTAGTGGGGTGGTAGATGTCTAGTCTCCTTTATGGCTCTAATCTGATAGTGGTAGATGTCTTGTCTCCTTTATGGCTCTAATCTGATAGTGGTAGGGGGGTTGTAGATGTCTAGTCTCCTTTATGGCTCTAATCTGATAGTGGTAGTGGGGTGGTAGATGTCTAGTCTCCCTTATGGCTCTAATCAGATAGTGGTAGTGTGGTGATAGATGTCTAGTCTCCTTTATGGCTCTAATCTGATAGTGGCAGTGAGTTGATATATATCTAGTCTCCTATATGGCTCTAATCTGATAGTGGTAGTGGGGTGATAGATGTCTAGTCTCCTTTATGGCTCTAATCTGATAGTGGTAGTGGGGTGGTAGATGTCTAGTCTCCCTTATGGCTCTAATCAGATAGTGGTAGTAGGCTGATAGATGTCTAGT
>NW_026602809.1:0-10871 GCF_029448725.1 Salvelinus fontinalis
AAAGAGGAGACTCTCAGCTACAAACTAATATGACCCCACTATGGAAAGGGGAGACTCTCAGCTACAAACTAATATGACCCCACTATTGAAAGAGGAGACTCTCAGCTACAAACTAATATGACCCCACTATGGAAAGAGGAGACTCAGCTACAAACTAATATGACCCCACTATGGAAAGAGGAGACTCAGCTACAAACTAATATGACCCCACTATGGAAAGAGGAGACTCTCAGATACAAACTAATATGACCCCACTATGGAAAGGGGAGACTCTCAGCTACAAACTAATATGACCCCACTATGGAAAGAGGAGACTCAGATACAAACTAATATGACCCCACTATGGAAAGAGGAGACTCTCAGCTACAAACTAATGTGACCCCACTATGGAAAGAGGAGACTCAGCTACAAACTAATATGACCCCACTATGGAAAGAGGAGACTCTCAGCTACAAACTAATATGACCCCACTATGGAAAGAGGAGACTCTCAGCTACAAACTAATATGACCCCACTATGGAAAGAGGAGACTCTCAGATACAAACTAATATGACCCCACTATGGAAAGGGGAGACTCAGATACAAACTAATATGACCCCACTATGGAAAGAGGAGACTCTTAGCTACAAACTAACATGACCCCACTATGGAAAGAGGAGACTCTCAGCTACAAACTAATATGACCCCACTATGGAAAGGGGAGACTCTCAGCTACAAACTAATATGACCCCACTATGGAAAGAGGAGACTCTCAGCTACAAACTAATATGACCCCACTATGGAAAGAGGAGACTCTCAGCTACAAACTAATATGACCCCACTATGGAAAGAGGAGACTCAGCTACCAACTAATATGACCCCACTATGGAAAGGGGAGACTCAGATACAAACTAATATGACCCCACTATGGAAAGAGGAGACTCTTAGCTACAAACTAACATGACCCCACTATGGAAAGAGGAGACTCTCAGCTACAAACTAATATGACCCCACTATGGAAAGGGGAGACTCTCAGCTACAAACTAATATGACCCCACTATTGAAAGAGGAGACTCTCAGCTACAAACTAATATGACCCCACTATGGAAAGAGGAGACTCAGCTACAAACTAATATGACCCCACTATGGAAAGAGGAGACTCAGCTACAAACTAATATGACCCCACTATGGAAAGAGGAGACTCTCAGATACAAACTAATATGACCCCACTATGGAAAGGGGAGACTCTCAGCTACAAACTAATATGACCCCACTATGGAAAGAGGAGACTCAGATACAAACTAATATGACCCCACTATGGAAAGAGGAGACTCTCAGCTACAAACTAATGTGACCCCACTATGGAAAGAGGAGACTCAGCTACAAACTAATATGACCCCACTATGGAAAGAGGAGACTCTCAGCTACAAACTAATATGACCCCACTATGGAAAGAGGAGACTCTCAGCTACAAACTAATATGACCCCACTATGGAAAGAGGAGACTCTCAGATACAAACTAATATGACCCCACTATGGAAAGGGGAGACTCAGATACAAACTAATATGACCCCACTATGGAAAGAGGAGACTCTTAGCTACAAACTAACATGACCCCACTATGGAAAGAGGAGACTCTCAGCTACAAACTAATATGACCCCACTATGGAAAGGGGAGACTCTCAGCTACAAACTAATATGACCCCACTATGGAAAGAGGAGACTCTCAGCTACAAACTAATATGACCCCACTATGGAAAGAGGAGACTCAGCTACAAACTAATATGACCCCACTATGGAAAGAGGAGACTCAGCTACAAACTAATATGACCCCACTATGGAAAGAGGAGACTCTCAGATACAAACTAATATGACCCCACTATGGAAAGGGGAGACTCTCAGCTACAAACTAATATGACCCCACTATGGAAAGAGGAGACTCTCAGCTACAAACTAATATGACCCCACTATGGAAAGGGGAGACTCTCAGCTACAAACTAATATGACCCCACTATGGAAAGGGGAGACTCTCAGCTACAAACTAATATGACCCCACTATGGAAAGAGGAGACTCAGCTACAAACTAATATGACCCCACTATGGAAAGGGGAGACTCAGCTACAAACTAATATGACCCCACTATGGAAAGAGGAGACTCTCAGCTACAAACTAATATGACCCCACTATGGAAAGGGGAGACTCTCAGATACAAACTAATATGACCCCACTATGGAAAGGGGAGACTCAGCTACAAACTAATATGACCCCACTATGGAAAGAGGAGACTCAGCTACAAACTAATATAACCCCACTATGGAAAGAGGAGATCTCAGATACAAACTAATATGACCCCACTATGGAAAGAGGAGACTCTCAGCTACAAACTAATATGACCCCACTATGGAAAGAGGAGACTCAGTTACAAACTAATTTGACCCCACTATGGAAAGAGGAAACTCTCAGATACAAACTAATATGACCCCACTATGGAAAGAGGAGACTCAGCTACAAGATAATATGACCCCACTATGGAAAGAGGAGACTCTCAGATACAAACTAATATGACCCCACTATGGAAAGAGGAGACTCAGCTACAAACTAATATGACCCCACTATGGAAAGAGGAGACTCAGCTACAAACTAATATGACCCCACTATGGAAAGAGGAGACTCTCAGCTACAAACTAATATGACCCCACTATGGAAAGAGGAGACTCTCAGCTACAAACTAATATGACCCCACTATGGAAAGGGGAGACTCTCAGATACAAACTAATATGACCCCACTATGGAAAGGGGAGACTCAGCTACAAACTAATATGACCCCACTATGGAAAGAGGAGACTCTCAGCTACAAACTAATATGACCCCACTATGGAAAGAGGAGACTCAGCTACAAACTAATATGACCCCACTATGGAAAGAGGAGACTCAGCTACAAACTAATATGACCCCACTATGGAAAGAGGAGACTCTCAGCTACAAACTAATATGACCCCACTATGGAAAGAGGAGACTCTCAGCTACAAACTAATATGACCCCACTATGGAGAGAGGAGACTCTCAGCTACAAACTAATATGACCCCACTATGGAAAGGGGAGACTCTCAGATACAAACTAATATGACCCCACTATGGAAAGGGGAGACTCAGCTACAAACTAATATGACCCCACTATGGAAGAGGAGACTCAGCTACAAACTAATATAACCCCACTATGGAAAGAGGAGATCTCAGATACAAACTAATATGACCCCACTATGGAAAGAGGAGACTCTCAGCTACAAACTAATATGACCCCACTATGGAAAGAGGAGACTCTCAGCTACAAACTAATATGACCCCACTATGGAAAGAGGAGACTCTCAGTTACAAACTAATATGACCCCACTATGGAAAGAGGAGACTCTCAGCTACAAACTAATATGACCCCACTATGGAAAGAGGAGACTCTCAGCTACAAACTAATATGACCCCACTATGGAAAGAGGAGACTCTCAGCTACAAACTAATATGACCCCACTATGGAAAGAGGAGACTCTCAGCTACAAACTAATATGACCCCACTATGGAAAGAGGAGACTCTCAGATACAAACTAATATGACCCCACTATGGAAAGAGGAGACTCAGCTACAAACTAATATGACCCCACTATGGAAAGGGGAGGCTCTCAGCTACAAACTAATATGACCCCACTATGGAAAGAGGAGACTCTCAGCTACAAACTAATATGACCCCACTATGGAAAGGGGAGACTCTCAGCTACAAACTAATATGACCCCACTATGGAAAGAGGAGACTCAGCTACAAACTAATATGACCCCACTATGGAAAGAGGAGACTCTCAGCTAAAAACTAATATGACCCCACTATGGAAAGAGGAGACTCTCAGCTACAAACGAATATGACCCCACTATGGAAAGGGGAGATTCTCAGCTACAAACTAATATGACCCCACTATGGAAAGGGGAGACTCTCAGCTACAAACTAATATGACCCCACTATGGAAAGAGGAGACTCAGCTACAAACTAATATGACCCCACTATGGAAAGAGGAGACTCTCAGCTACAAACTAATATGACCCCACTATGGAAAGAGGAGACTCTCAGCTACAAACTAATATGACCCCACTATGGAAAGGGGAGACTCAGATACAAACTAATATGACCCCACTATGGAAAGAGGAGACTCTCAGCTACAAACTAATATGACCCCACTATGGAAAGAGGAGACTCTCAGCTACAAACTAATATGACCCCACTATGGAAAGAGGAGACGCTCAGCTACAAACTAATATGACCCCACTATGGAAAGAGGAGACTCAGCTACAAACTAATATGACCCCACTATGGAAAGGGGAGACTCAGCAACAAACTAATATGACCCCACTATGGAAAGAGGACACTCAGCTACAAACTAATATGACCCCACTATGGAAAGAGGAGACTCAGCTACAAACTAATATGACCCCACTATGGAAAGAGGAGACTCAGCTACAAACTAATATGACCCCACTATGGAAAGAGGAGACTCTCAGCTACAAACTAATATGACCCCACTATGGAAAGAGGAGACTCTCAGCTACAAACTAATATGACCCCACTATGGAAAGGGGAGACTCAGCTACAAACTAATATGACCCCACTATGGAAAGGGGAGACTCAGCTACAAACTAATATGACCCCACTATGGAAAGAGGAGACTCTCAGCTACAAACTAATATGACCCCACTATGGAAAGGGGAGACTCTCAGCTACAAACTAATATGACCCCACTATGGAAAGAGGAGACTCACCTACAAACTAATATGACCCCACTATGGAAAGGGGAGACTCTCAGTTACAAACTAATATGACCCCACTATGGAAAGAGGAGACTCTGCTACAAACTAATATGACCCCACTATGGAAAGGGGAGACTCAGATACAAACTAATATGACCCCACTATGGAAAGAGGAGACTCTCAGCTACAAACTAATATGACCCCACTATGGAAAGGGGAGACTCTCAGCTACAAACTAATATGACCCCACTATGGAAAGAGGAGACTCTCAGCTACAAACTAATATGACCCCACTATGGAAAGAGGAGACTCAGCTACAAACTAATATGACCCCACTATGGAAAGAGGAGACTCAGCTACAAACTAATATTACCCCACTATGGAAAGAGGAGACTCTCAGATACAAACTAATATGACCCCACTATGGAAAGGGGAGACTCTCAGCTACAAACTAATATGACCCCACTATGGAAAGAGGAGACTCTCAGCTACAAACTAATATGACCCCACTATGGAAAGGGGAGACTCTCAGCTACAAACTAATATGACCCCACTATGGAAAGGGGAGACTCTCAGCTACAAACTAATATGACCCCACTATGGAAAGAGGAGACTCAGCTACAAACTAATATGACCCCACTATGGAAAGGGGAGACTCAGCTACAAACTAATATGACCCCACTATGGAAAGAGGAGACTCTCAGCTACAAACTAATATGACCCCACTACGGAAAGGGGAGACTCTCAGATACAAACTAATATGACCCCACTATGGAAAGGGGAGACTCAGCTACAAACTAATATGACCCCACTATGGAAAGAGGAGACTCAGCTACAAACTAATATAACCCCACTATGGAAAGAGGAGATCTCAGATACAAACTAATATGACCCCACTATGGAAAGAGGAGACTCTCAGCTACAAACTAATATGACCCAACTATGGAAAGAGGAGACTCAGTTACAAACTAATATGACCCCACTATGGAAAGAGGAGACTCTCAGATACAAACTAATATGACCCCACTATGGAAAGAGGAGACTCAGCTACAAGATAATATGACCCCACTATGGAAAGAGGAGACTCTCAGATACAAACTAATATGACCCCACTATGGAAAGAGGAGACTCAGCTACAAACTAATATGACCCCACTATGGAAAGAGGAGACTCTCAGCTACAAACTAATATGACCCCACTATGGAAAGAGGAGACTCTCAGCTACAAACGAATATGACCCCACTATGGAAAGGGGAGATTCTCAGCTACAAACTAATATGACCCCACTATGGAAAGGGGAGACTCTCAGCTACAAACTAATATGACCCCACTATGGAAAGAGGAGACTCTCAGCTACAAACTAATATGACCCCACTATGGAAAGAGGAGACTCTCAGCTACAAACTAATATGACCCCACTATGGAAAGGGGAGACTCTCAGCTACAAACTAATATGACCCCACTATGGAAAGGGGAGACTCTCAGCTACAAACTAATATGACCCCACTATGGAAAGAGGAGACTCAGCTACAAACTAATATGACCCCACTATGGAAAGGGGAGACTCAGCTACAAACTAATATGACCCCACTATGGAAAGAGGAGACTCTCAGCTACAAACTAATATGACCCCACTATGGAAAGGGGAGACTCTCAGATACAAACTAATATGACCCCACTATGGAAAGGGGAGACTCATTTACAAACTAATATGACCCCACTATGGAAAGAGGAGACTCAGCTACAAACTAATATAACCCCACTATGGAAAGAGGAGATCTCAGATACAAACTAATATGACCCCACTATGGAAAGAGGAGACTCTCAGCTACAAACTAATATGACCCCACTATGGAAAGAGGAGACTCAGTTACAAACTAATATGACCCCACTATGGAAAGAGGAGGCTCTCAGATACAAACTAATATGACCCCACTATGGAAAGAGGAGACTCAGCTACAAACTAATATGACCCCACTATGGAAAGGGGAGGCTCTCAGCTACAAACTAATATGACCCCACTATGGAAAGAGGAGACTCAGCTACAAACTAATATGACCCCACTATGGAAAGAGGAGACTCAGCTACAAACTAATATGACCCCACTATGGAAAGAGGAGACTCTCAGCTACAAACTAATATGACCCCACTATGGAAAGAGGAGACTCTCAGCTACAAACTAATATGACCCCACTATGGAAAGGGGAGATTCTCAGCTACAAACTAATATGACCCCACTATGGAAAGGGGAGACTCTCAGCTACAAACTAATATGACCCCACTATGGAAAGAGGAGACTCTCAGCTACAAACTAATATGACCCCACTATGGAAAGAGGAGACTCAGCTACAAACTAATATGACCCCACTATGGAAAGAGGAGACTCTCAGCTACAAACTAATATGACCCCACTATGGAAAGAGGAGACTCTCAGCTACAAACTAATGAGACCCCACTATGGAAAGGGGAGACTCTCAGATACAAACTAATATGACCCCACTATGGAAAGGGGAGACTCAGCTACAAACTAATATGACCCCACTATGGAAAGAGGAGACTCAGCTACAAACTAATATGACCCCACTATGGAAAGAGGAGACTCAGCTACAAACTAATATGACCCCACTATGGAAAGAGGAGACTCAGCTACAAACTAATATGACCCCACTATGGAAAGAGGAGACTCTCAGATACAAACTAATATGACCCCACTATGGAAAGGGGAGACTCTCAGCTACAAACTAATATGACCCCACTATGGAAAGGGGAGACTCTCAGCTACAAACTAATATGACCCCACTATGGAAAGAGGAGACTCAGCTACAAACTAATATGACCCCACTATGGAAAGAGGAGACTCAGCTACAAACTAATATGACCCCACTATGGAAAGAGGAGACTCTCAGCTACAAACTAATATGACCCCACTATGGAAAGGGGAGACTCTCAGCTACAAACTAATATGACCCCACTATGGAAAGGGGAGACTCTCAGCTACAAACTAATATGACCCCACTATGGAAAGAGGAGACTCAGCTACAAACTAATATGACCCCACTATGGAAAGGGGAGACTCAGCTACAAACTAATATGACCCCACTATGGAAAGAGGAGACTCTCAGCTACAAACTAATTTGACCCCACTGTGGAAAGGGGAGACTCTCAGATACAAACTAATATGACCCCACTATGGAAAGGGGAGACTCAGCTACAAACTAATATGACCCCACTATGGAAAGAGGAGACTCAGCTACAAACTAATATAACCCCACTATGGAAAGAGGAGATCTCAGATACAAACTAATATGACCCCACTATGGAAAGAGGAGACTCTCAGCTACAAACTAATATGACCCCACTATGGAAAGAGGAGACTCAGTTACAAACTAATATGACCCCACTATGGAAAGAGGAGACTCTCAGATACAAACTAATATGATCCCACTATGGAAAGAGGAGACTCAGCTACAAGATAATATGACCCCACTATGGAAAGAGGAGACTCTCAGATACAAACTAATATGACCCCACTATGGAAAGAGGAGACTCAGCTACAAACTAATATGACCCCACTATGGAAAGGGGAGGCTCTCAGCTACAAACTAATATGACCCCACTATGGAAAGAGGAGACTCAGCTACAAACTAATATGACCCCACTATGGAAAGAGGAGACTCAGCTACAAACTAATATGACCCCACTATGGAAAGAGGAGACTCTCAGCTACAAACTAATATGACCCCACTATGGAAAGAGGAGACTCTCAGCTACAAACGAATATGACCCCACTATGGAAAGGGGAGATTCTCAGCTACAAACTAATATGACCCCACTATGGAAAGGGGAGACTCTCAGCTACAAACTAATATGACCCCACTATGGAAAGAGGAGACTCTCAGCTACAAACTAATATGACCCCACTATGGAAAGAGGAGACTCAGCTACAAACTAATATGACCCCACTATGGAAAGAGGAGACTCTCAGCTACAAACTAATATGACCCCACTATGGAAAGAGGAGACTCTCAGCTACAAACTAATATGACCCCACTATGGAAAGGGGAGACTCTCAGATACAAACTAATATGACCCCACTATGGAAAGGGGAGACTCAGCTACAAACTAATATGACCCCACTATGGAAAGAGGAGACTCAGCTACAAACTAATATAACCCCACTATGGAAAGAGGAGATCTCAGATACAAACTAATATGACCCCACTATGGAAAGAGGAGACTCTCAGCTACAAACTAATATGACCCCACTATGGAAAGAGGAGACTCAGTTACAAACTAATATGACCCCACTATGGAAAGAGGAGACTCTCAGATACAAACTAATATGACCCCACTATGGAAAGAGGAGACTCAGCTACAAGATAATATGACCCCACTATGGAAAGAGGAGACTCTCAGATACAAACTAATATGACCCCACTATGGAAAGAGGAGACTCAGCTACAAACTAATATGACCCCACTATGGAAAGGGGAGGCTCTCAGCTACAAACTAATATGACCCCACTATGGAAAGAGGAGACTCAGCTACAAACTAATATGACCCCACTATGGAAAGAGGAGACTCAGCTACAAACTAATATGACCCCACTATGGAAAGAGGAGACTCTCAGCTACAAACTAATATGACCCCACTATGGAAAGAGGAGACTCTCAGCTACAAACGAATATGACCCCACTATGGAAAGGGGAGATTCTCAGCTACAAACTAACATGACCCCACTATGGAAAGGGGAGACTCAGCTACAAACTAATATGACCCCACTATGGAAAGAGGAGACTCTCAGCTACAAACTAATATGACCCCACTATGGAAAGAGGAGACTCTCAGCCACAAACTAATATGACCCCACTATGGAAAGGGGAGACTCAGCTACAAACTAACATGACCCCACTATGGAAAGGGGAGACTCAGCTACAAACTAACATGACCCCACTATGGAAAGGGGAGACTCAGCTACAAACTAATATGACCCCACTATGGAAAGAGGAGACTCTCAGCTACAAACTAATATGACCCCACTATGGAAAGAGGAGACTCTCAGCCACAAACTAATATGACCCCACTATGGAAAGAGGAGACTCAGCTACAAACTAATATGACCCCACTATGGAAAGAGGAGACTCTCAGCCACAAACTAATATGACCCCACTATGGAAAGAGGAGACTCTCAGCTACAAACTAATATGACCCCACTATGGAAAGAGGAGACTCTGCTACAAACTAATATGACCCCACTATGGAAAGAGGAGACTCTCAGCTACAAACTAATATGACCCCACTATGGAAAGAGGAGACTCAGCTACAAACTAATATGACCCCACTATGGAAAGAGGAGACTCTCAGATACAAACTAATATGACCCCACTATGGAAAGGGGAGACTCTCAGCTACAAACTAATATGACCCCACTATGGAAAGAGGAGACTCAGCTACAAACTAATATGACCCCACTATGGAAAGAGGAGACTCAGCTACAAACTAATATGACCCCACTATGGAAAGAGGAGACTCTCAGCTACAAACTAATATGACCCCACTATGGAAAGAGGAGACTCTCAGCTACAAACGAATATGACCCCACTATGGAAAGGGGAGATTCTCAGCTACAAACTAATATGACCCCACTATGGAAAGGGGAGACTCTCAGCTACAAACTAATATGACCCCACTATGGAAAGAGGAGACTCTCAGCTACAAACTAATATGACCCCACTATGGAAAGAGGAGACTCAGCTACAAACTAATATGACCCCACTATGGAAAGAGGAGACTCTCAGCTACAAACTAATATGACCCCACTATGGAAAGAGGAGACTCTCAGCTACAAACTAATATGACCCCACTATGGAAAGGGGAGACTCTCAGATACAAACTAATATGACCCCACTATGGAAAGGGGAGACTCAGCTACAAACTAATATGACCCCACTATGGAAAGAGGAGACTCAGCTACAAACTAATATAACCCCACTATGGAAAGAGGAGATCTCAGATACAAACTAATATGACCCCACTATGGAAAGAGGAGACTCTCAGCTACAAACTAATATGACCCCACTATGGAAAGAGGAGACTCAGCTAAAAAC
>NW_026602810.1:0-10859 GCF_029448725.1 Salvelinus fontinalis
CCCGGTCACCTGTACTATAACCCTTCCTGGTCACCTGTACTACCCCTTCCTGGTAACCTGTACTAATCCTTCCTGGTCACCTGTACTAACCCGTCCTGGTCACCTGTACTAACCCTTCGTGGTCACCTGTACTAACCCTTCGTGGTCACCTGTACTAACCCTTCCTGGTCACCTGTACTAACCCGTCCTGGTCACCTGTACTAACCCGTCCTGGTCACCTGTACTAACCCGTACTAACCCGTCCTGGTCACCTGTACTAACCCTTCCCGGTCACCTGTACTACCCCGTCCTGGTAACCTGTACTACCCCGTCCTGGTCACCTGTACTACCCCGTCCCGGTCACCTGTACTACCCCGTCCCGGTCACCTGTACTACCCCGTCCTGGTCACCTGTACTATAACCCTTCCTGGTAACCTGTACTACCCCGTCCTGGTCACCTGTACTACCCCGTCCTGGTCACCTGTACAAACCCGTCCTGGTCACCTGTACGAACCCGTCCTGGTCACCTGTACTAACCCTTCCTGGTCACCTGTACTAACCCGTCCTGGTCACCTATACTAACCCTTCCCGGTCACCTGTACTACCCCGTCCCGGTCACCTGTACTACCCCGTCCCGGTCACTTGTACTACCCCGTCCCGGTCACCTGTACTACCCCGTCCCGGTCACCTGTACTAACCCGTCCTGGTCACCTGTACAAACCCGTCCTGGTCACCTGTACTACCCCGTCCTGGTCACCTGTACAAACCCGTCCTGGTCACTTGTACGTAACCGTCCTGGTCACCTGTATTAACCCGTCCTGGTCACCTATATTAACCCTTCCCGGTCACCTGTACTAACCCGTCCCGGTCACCTGTACTACCCCGTCCTGGTAACCTGTACTACCCCGTCCTGGTCACCTGTACTACCCCATCCTGGTCACCTGTACTATAACCCTTCCTGGTAACCTGTACTATAACCCTTCCTGGTAACCTGTACTACCCCGTCCTGATCACCTGTACTACCCCGTCCCGGTCACCTGTACTACCCTTACCTGGTCACCTGTACTAACCCTTCCTGGTCACCTGTACTAACCCTTCCTGGTCACCTGTACTACCCCTTCCCGGTCACCTGTACTACCCCGTCCCGGTCACCTGTACGAACCCGTTCCGGTCACCTGTACGAACCCGTCCCGGTCACCTGTACGAACCCCATCCTGGTCACCTGTACTATAACCCTTCCTGGTAACCTGTACTATAACCCTTCCTGGTAACCTGTACTACCCCGTCCTGATCACCTGTACTACCCCGTCCCGGTCACCTGTACTACCCTTACCTGGTCACCTGTACTAACCCTTCCTGGTCACCTGTACTAACCCTTCCTGGTCACCTGTACTACCCCTTCCCGGTCACCTGTACTACCCCGTCCCGGTCACCTGTACGAACCCGTCCCGGTCACCTGTACGAACCCGTCCCGGTCACCTGTACGAACCCGTCCCGGTCACCTGTACGAACCCTTCCTGGTCACCTGTACTAACCCTTCCTGGTCACCTGTACTAACCCTTCCTGGTCACCTGTACTACCCCGTCCTGGTCACCTGTACTACCCCGTCCTGGTCACCTGTACTACCCCGTCCTGGTCACCTGTACTACCCCTTCCCGGTCACCTGTACTAACCCTCCCCGGTCACCTGTACTACCCCGTCCTGGTCACCTGTACTACCCCGTCCTGGTCACCTGTACTACCCCTTCCCGGTCACCTGTACTAACCCTTCCCGGTCACCTGTACTAACCCTTCCCGGTCACCTGTACTACCCCGTCCCGGTCACCTGTACTACCCTTACCTGGTCACCTGTACTAACCCTTCCTGGTCACCTGTACTAACCCTTCCTGGTCACCTGTACTACCCCGTCCTGGTCATTTAAACGAACCCGTCCTGGTCACCTGTACGAACCCGTCCTGGTCACCTGTACGAACCCGTCCTGGTCACCTGTACGAACCCGTCCTGGTCACCTGTACGAACCCGTCCTGGTCACCTGTACTAACACGTCCTGGTCACCTGTACTACCCCTTCCTGGTCACCTGTACTACCCCGTCCTGGTCACCTGTACTACCCCTTCCTGGTCACCTGTACTACCCCGTCCTGGTCACCTGTACTACCCCGTCCTGGTCACCTGTACTACCCCGTCCTGGTCACCTGTACTAACCCGTCCTGGACACCTGTACTATAATCCTTCCTGGTAACCTGTACTAATCCTTCCTGGTAACCTGTACTACCCCATCCTGATCACCTGTACTAACCCTTCCTGGTCACCTGTACTACCCCTTCCTGGTCACCTGTACTACCCCTTCCTGGTCACCTGTACGAACCCGTCCTGGTCACCTGTACGAACCCGTCCTGGTCACCTGTACTAACCCTTCCTGGTCACCTGTACTAACCCTTCCTGGTCACCTGTACTAACCCTTCCCGGTCACCTGTACTACCCCTTCCTGGTCACCTGTACTACCCCTTCCCGGTCACCTGTTCTACCCCGTCCTGGTAACCTGTACTACCCCGTCCTGGTCACCTGTACTACCCCGTCCTGGTCACCTGTACTATAACCCTTCCTGGTAACCTGTACTACCCCGTCCCGGTCACCTGTACTACCCCGTCCCGGTCACCTGTACTACCCCGTCCTGGTCACCTGTTCTATAACACTTCCTGGTAACCTGTACTACCCCGTCCTGGTCACCTGTACTAACCCGTCCTGGTCACCTGTACTAACCCTTCCTGGTAACCTGTACTAACCCGTCCCGGTCACCTATACTAACCCTTCCCGGTCACCTGTACTACCCCGTCCCGGTCACCTGTACTACCCCGTCCTGGTCACCTGTACTAAAACCCTTCCTGGTAACCTGTACTACCCCGTCCTGGTCACCTGTACTACCCCGTCCCGGTCACCTGTATTAACCCGTCCTGGTCACCTGTACGAACCCGTCCTTGTCACCTGTACTACCCCGTCCTGGTCACCTGTATTAACCCGTCCTGGTCACCTGTACGAACCCGTCTTGGTCACCTGTACTAACCCTTCCCGGTAACCTGTACTAACCCGTCCCGGTCACCTGTACTACCCCGTCCCGGTCACCTGTACTATAACCCTTCCTGGTAACCTGTACTACCCCGTCCCGGTCACCTGTACTACCCCGTCCCGGTCACCTGTACTACCCCGTCCTGGTAACCTGTACAAACCCTTCCTGGTAACCTGTACTAACCCTTCCCGGTCACCTATACTAACCCTTCCTGGTCACCTGTACTACCCCGTCCCGGTCACCTGTACTATAACCCTTCCTGGTCACCTGTACTACCCCTTCCTGGTAACCTGTACTAACCCTTCCCGGTCACCTGTACTATAACCCTTCCTGGTCACCTGTACTACCCCTTCCTGGTAACCTGTACTAATCCTTCCTGGTCACCTGTACTAACCCGTCCTGGTCACCTGTACTAACCCTTCGTGGTCACCTGTACTAACCCTTCGTGGTCACCTGTACTAACCCTTCCTGGTCACCTGTACTAACCCGTCCTGGTCACCTGTACTAACCCGTACTAACCCGTCCTGGTCACCTGTACTAACCCTTCCCGGTCACCTGTACTACCCCGTCCTGGTAACCTGTACTACCCCGTCCTGGTCACCTGTACTACCCCGTCCCGGTCACCTGTACTACCCCGTCCCGGTCACCTGTACTACCCCGTCCTGGTCACCTGTACTATAACCCTTCCTGGTAACCTGTACTACCCCGTCCTGGTCACCTGTACTACCCCGTCCTGGTCACCTGTACAAACCCGTCCTGGTCACCTGTACGAACCCGTCCTGGTCACCTGTACTAACCCTTCCTGGTCACCTGTACTAACCCGTCCTGGTCACCTATACTAACCCTTCCCGGTCACCTGTACTACCCCGTCCCGGTCACCTGTACTACCCCGTCCCGGTCACTTGTACTACCCCGTCCCGGTCACCTGTACTACCCCGTCCCGGTCACCTGTACTAACCCGTCCTGGTCACCTGTACAAACCCGTCCTGGTCACCTGTACTACCCCGTCCTGGTCACCTGTACAAACCCGTCCTGGTCACTTGTACGTAACCGTCCTGGTCACCTGTATTAACCCGTCCTGGTCACCTATATTAACCCTTCCCGGTCACCTGTACTAACCCGTCCCGGTCACCTGTACTACCCCGTCCTGGTAACCTGTACTACCCCGTCCTGGTCACCTGTACTACCCCATCCTGGTCACCTGTACTATAACCCTTCCTGGTAACCTGTACTATAACCCTTCCTGGTAACCTGTACTACCCCGTCCTGATCACCTGTACTACCCCGTCCCGGTCACCTGTACTAACCCTTCCTGGTCACCTGTACTACCCCGTCCTGGTCATTTAAACGAACCCGTCCTGGTCACCTGTACGAACCCGTCCTGGTCACCTGTACGAACCCGTCCTGGTCACCTGTACGAACCCGTCCTGGTCACCTGTACTAACACGTCCTGGTCACCTGTACTACCCCTTCCTGGTCACCTGTACTACCCCGTCCTGGTCACCTGTACTACCCCGTCCTGGTCACCTGTACTAACCCGTCCTGGACACCTGTACTATAATCCTTCCTGGTAACCTGTACTAATCCTTCCTGGTAACCTGTACTACCCCATCCTGATCACCTGTACTAACCCTTCCTGGTCACTTGTACTACCCCTTCCTGGTCACCTGTACGAACCCGTCCTGGTCACCTCTACGAACCCGTCCTGGTCACCTGTACTAACCCTTCCTGGTCACCTGTACTAACCCTTCCTGGTCACCTGTACTAACCCTTCCTTGTCACCTGTACGAACCCGTACTGGTCACCTGTACGAACCCGTCCTGGTCACCTGTACGAACCCGTCCTGGTCACCTGTACGAACCCTTCCTGGTCACCTGTACTACCCCTTCCCGGTCACCTGTACTACCCCGTCCCGGTCACCTGTACGAACCCGTCCCGGTCACCTGTACGAACCCGTCCCGGTCACCTGTACGAACCCGTCCCGGTCACCTGTACGAACCCTTCCTGGTCACCTGTACTAACCCTTCCTGGTCACCTGTACTAACCCTTCCTGGTCACCTGTACTACCGCGTCCTGGTCACCTGTACTACCCCGTCCTGGTCACCTGTACTACCCCTTCCCGGTCACCTGTACTAACCCTCCCCGGTCACCTGTACTACCCCGTCCTGGACACCTGTACTACCCCGTCCTGGTCACCTGTACTACCCCTTCCCGGTCACCTGTACTAACCCTTCCCGGTCACCTGTACTAACCCTTCCCGGTCACCTGTACTACCCCGTCCCGGTCACCTGTACTACCCTTACCTGGTCACCTGTACTAACCCTTCCTGGTCACCTGTACTAACCCTTCCTGGTCACCTGTACTACCCCGTCCTGGTCATTTAAACGAACCCGTCCTGGTCACCTGTACGAACCCGTCCTGGTCACCTGTACGAACCCGTCCTGGTCACCTGTACGAACCCGTCCTGGTCACCTGTACGAACCCGTCCTGGTCACCTGTACTAACACGTCCTGGTCACCTGTACTACCCCTTCCTGGTCACCTGTACTACCCCGTCCTGGTCACCTGTACTACCCCTTCCTGGTCACCTGTACTACCCCGTCCTGGTCACCTGTACTACCCCGTCCTGGTCACCTGTACTACCCCGTCCTGGTCACCTGTACTAACCCGTCCTGGACACCTGTACTATAATCCTTCCTGGTAACCTGTACTAATCCTTCCTGGTAACCTGTACTACCCCATCCTGATCACCTGTACTAACCCTTCCTGGTCACCTGTACTACCCCTTCCTGGTCACCTGTACTACCCCTTCCTGGTCACCTGTACGAACCCGTCCTGGTCACCTGTACGAACCCGTCCTGGTCACCTGTACTAACCCTTCCTGGTCACCTGTACTAACCCTTCCTGGTCACCTGTACTAACCCTTCCCGGTCACCTGTACTACCCCTTCCTGGTCACCTGTACTACCCCTTCCCGGTCACCTGTTCTACCCCGTCCTGGTAACCTGTACTACCCCGTCCTGGTCACCTGTACTACCCCGTCCTGGTCACCTGTACTATAACCCTTCCTGGTAACCTGTACTACCCCGTCCCGGTCCCCTGTACTACCCCGTCCCGGTCACCTGTACTACCCCGTCCTGGTCACCTGTTCTATAACACTTCCTGGTAACCTGTACTACCCCGTCCTGGTCACCTGTACTAACCCGTCCTGGTCACCTGTACTAACCCTTCCTGGTAACCTGTACTAACCCGTCCCGGTCACCTATACTAACCCTTCCCGGTCACCTGTACTACCCCGTCCCGGTCACCTGTACTACCCCGTCCTGGTCACCTGTACTACCCCGTCCCGGTCACCTGTATTAACCCGTCCTGGTCACCTGTACGAACCCGTCCTTGTCACCTGTACTACCCCGTCCTGGTCACCTGTATTAACCCGTCCTGGTCACCTGTACGAACCCGTCTTGGTCACCTGTACTAACCCTTCCCGGTAACCTGTACTAACCCGTCCCGGTCACCTGTAATACCCCGTCCCGGTCACCTGTACTATAACCCTTCCTGGTAACCTGTACTACCCCGTCCCGGTCACCTGTACTACCCCGTCCCGGTCACCTGTACTACCCCGTCCTGGTAACCTGTACAAACCCTTCCTGGTAACCTGTACTAACCCTTCCCGGTCACCTATACTAACCCTTCCTGGTCACCTGTACTACCCCGTCCCGGTCACCTGTACTATAACCCTTCCTGGTCACCTGTACTACCCCTTCTTGGTAACCTGTACTAACCCTTCCCGGTCACCTGTACTATAACCCTTCCTGGTCACCTGTACTACCCCTTCCTGGTAACCTGTACTAATCCTTCCTGGTCACCTGTACTAACCCGTCCTGGTCACCTGTACTAACCCTTCGTGGTCACCTGTACTAACCCTTCGTGGTCACCTGTACTAACCCTTCCTGGTCACCTGTACTAACCCGTCCTGGTCACCTGTACTAACCCGTACTAACCCGTCCTGGTCACCTGTACTAACCCTTCCCGGTCACCTGTACTACCCCGTCCTGGTCACCTGTACTACCCCGTCCCGGTCACCTGTACTACCCCGTCCCGGTCACCTGTACTACCCCGTCCTGGTCACCTGTACTATAACCCTTCCTGGTAACCTGTACTACCCCGTCCTGGTCACCTGTACTACCCCGTCCTGGTCACCTGTACGAACCCGTCCTGGTCACCTGTACGAACCCGTCCTGGTCACCTGTACTAACCCTTCCTGGTCACCTGTACTAACCCGTCCTGGTCACCTATACTAACACTTCCCGGTCACCTGTACTACCCCGTCCCGGTCACCTATACTAACACTTCCCGGTCACCTGTACTACCCCGTCCCGGTCACCTGTACTACCCCGTCCCGGTCACTTGTACTACACCGTCCCGGTCACCTGTACTACCCCGTCCCGGTCACCTGTACTAACCCGTCCCGGTCACCTGTACAAACCCGTCCTGGTCACCTGTACTACCCCGTCCTGGTCACCTGTACAAACCCGTCCTGGTCACTTGTACGTAACCGTCCTGGTCACCTGTATTAACCCGTCCTGGTCACCTATATTAACCCTTCCCGGTCACCTGTACTAACCCGTCCCGGTCACCTGTACTACCCCGTCCTGGTAACCTGTACTACCCCGTCCTGGTCACCTGTACTACCCCATCCTGGTCACCTGTACTATAACCCTTCCTGGTAACCTGTACTATAACCCTTCCTGGTAACCTGTACTACCCCGTCCTGATCACCTGTACTACCCCGTCCCGGTCACCTGTACTATAACCCTTCCTGGTCACCTGTACTACCCCGTCCTGATCACCTGTACTACCCCGTCCTGGTCACCTGTACGAACCCTTCCTGGTCACCTGTACTATAATCCTTCCTGGTAACCTGTACTACCCCGTCCCGGTCACCTGTACTATAACCCTTCCCGGTCACCTGTACTACCCCTTCCTGGTAACCTGTACTAACCCTTCCCGGTCACCTGTACTATAACCCTTCCTGGTCACCTGTACTACCCCGTCCTGGTCACCTGTACTATAACCCTTCCTGGTAACCTGTACTACCCCGTCCTGGTCACCTGTACTACCCCGTCCTGGTCACCTGTACAAACCCGTCCCGGTCACCTGTACGATCCCGTCCTGGTCACCTGTACTAACCCGTCCCGGTCACCTGTACTAACCCTTCCCGGTCACCTGTACTACCCCGTCCCGGTCACCTGTACTACCCCGTCCCGGTCACCTGTACTACCCCGTCCTGGTCACCTGTACTAACCCGTCCTGGTCACCTGTACTAACCCGTCCTGGTCACCTGTACAAACCCGTCCTGGTCACCTGTACTACCCCGTCCTGGTCACCTATACAAACCCGTCCTGGTCACTTGTACGAACCCGTCCTGGTCACCTGTACTAACCCGTCCTGGTCACCTATACTAACCCTTCCCGGTCACCTGTACTAACCCGTCCCGGTCACCTGTACTACCCCGTCCTGGTAACCTTTACTACCCCGTCCTGGTCACCTGTACTACCCCGTCCTGGTCACCTGTACTATAACCCTTCCTGGTAACCTGTACTATAACCCTTCCTGGTAACCTGTACTACCCCGTCCCGGTCACCTGTACTACCCCGTCCCGGTCACCTGTACTACCCCGTCCCGGTCACCTGTACTATAACCCTTCCTGGTCACCTGTACTACCCCGTCCTGATCACCTGTACTACCCCGTCCTGGTCACCTGTACGAACCCTTCCTGGTCACCTGTACTATAATCCTTCCTGGTAACCTGTACTACCCCGTCCCGGTCACCTGTACTATAACCCTTCCTGGTCACCTGTACTACCCCTTCCTGGTAACCTGTACTAACCCGTCCTGGTCACCTGTACTAACCCGTCCTGGTCACCTGTACTAACCCTTCGTGGTCACCTGTACTAACCCTTCCTGGTCACCTGTACTAACCCGTCCTGGTCACCTGTACTAACCCTTCCTGGTAACCCGTACTAACCCGTCCTTGTCACCTGTACTAACCCTTCCCGGTCACCTGTACTACCCCGTCCTGGTAACCTGTACTACCCCGTCCTGGTCACCTGTACTACCCCGTCCCGTTCACCTGTACTATAACCCTTCCTGGTAACCTGTACTACCCCGTCCCGGTCACCTGTACTACCCCGTCCCGGTCACCTGTACTACCCCGTCCTGGTCACCTGTACTATAACCCTTCCTGGTAACCTGTACTACCCCGTCCTGGTCACCTGTACTACCCCGTCCTGGTCACCTGTACAAACCCGTCCTGGTCACCTGTACGATCCCGTCCCGGTCACCTGTACTAACCCGTCCCGGTCACCTGTACTAACCCTTCCCGGTCACCTGTACTACCCCATCCCGGTCACCTGTACTACCCCGTCCCGGTCACCTGTACTACCCCGTCCCGGTCACCTGTACTAACCCGTCCTGGTCACCTGTACAAACCCGTCCTGGTCACCTGTACTACCCCGTCCTGGTCACCTGTACAAACCCGTCCTGGTCACTTGTACGAACCCGTCCTGGTCACCTGTACTAACCCGTCCTGGTCACCTATACTAACCCTTCCCGGTCACCTGTACTAACCAGTCCCGGTCACCTGTACTACCCCGTCCTGGTAACCTGTACTACCCCGTCCTGGTCACCTGTACTACCCCGTCCTGGTCACCTGTACTACCCCGTCCTGGTCACCTGTACTATAACCCTTCCTGGTAATCTGTACTATAACCCTTCCTGGTAACCTGTACTACCCCGTCCCGGTCACCTGTACTACCCCGTCCCGGTCACCTGTACTACCCCGTCCCGGTCACCTGTACTATAACCCTTCCTGGTCACCTGTACTACCCCGTCCTGATCACCTGTACTACCCCGTCCTGGTCACCTGTACGAACCCTTCCTGGTCACCTGTACTATAATCCTTCCTGGTAACCTGTACTACCCCGTCCCTTTCACCTGTACTATAACCCTTCCTGGTCACCTGTACTACCCCTTCCTGGTAACCTGTATTAACCCTTCCCGGTCACCTGTACTATAACCCTTCCTGGTCACCTGTACTACCCCTTCCTGGTAACCTGTACTAATCCTTCCTGGTCACCTGTACTAACCCGTCCTGGTCACCTGTACTAACCCTTCGTGGTCGACTGTACTAACCCTTCGTGGTCACCTGTACTAACCCTTCCTGGTCACCTGTACTAACCCGTCCTGGTCACCTGTACTAACCCTTCCTGGTAACCCGTACTAACCCTTCCTGGTAACCCGTGCTAACCCTTCCCGGTCACCTGTACTACCCCGTCCTGGTAACCTGTACTACCCCGTCCTGGTAACCTGTACTACGCCGTCCTGGTAACCTGTACTACCCCGTCCTGGTCACCTGTACGAACCCGTCCTGGTCACCTGTACGAACCCGTCCTGGTCACCTGTACGAACCCTTCCTGGTCACCTGTACTACCCCTTCCTGGTCACCTGTACGAACCCGTCCCGGTCACCTGTACGAACCCGTCCCGGTCACCTGTACGAACCCGTCCCGGTCACCTGTACGAACCCGTCCCGGTCACCTGTACGAACCCGTCCCGGTCACCTGTACGAACCCGTCCCGGTCACCTGTACGAACCCTTCCCGGTCACCTGTACTAACCCTTCCTGGTCACCTGTACTAACCCTTCCTGGTCACCTGTACTACCCAGTCCTGGTCACATGTACTAACCCTTCCTGGTCACCTGTACTAACCCTTCCTGGTCACCTGTACTAACCCTTCCTGGTCACCTGTACTACCCCA
>NW_026602811.1:0-10821 GCF_029448725.1 Salvelinus fontinalis
TGTGAACGATGCTGAATGGGTGTAGACAAAGAAAAGCTCTTCACTAGATAGCAAAACATTCAAAGGCGATATTCTCAAAATTGAGTATACAAGTTGATCAACTTTCAAAGCAGAATTACTTTCCCATTGTTCCTCAAATGCAGTCTATGATATACCATTTTCTAGCTCTGAGTCTCTACTTTTATCTAATGTATAAAAAAACACAATTTAAAATGTTGTTACATAAGACCGAATCCAGGTGGTGAGTCCCATATGCGGTCAATTTATCTTGATAAGATGCTTGACAAGTTTCTGCCAACTGGATTTGACCATTTGCATATGCATATTTATTTCATCTGGTTCGTAATATATCAGGCATGATTGTGAAATATGTCCATCCAACCATCCCCAATGACAGAATGAAAACACTATGTCTTTCTGTCAACAAATCAGTTGTGAAGCGGTCCAGAGAAATCACGTGTGTATTATTATCTCACCCCGTTTTCAACAGAAACTGGAGAACATCTGAATGCCATTGAACTGAGGGGGATTGTCAGTTTTTTGCCACAGTATATTCCACTATCTATCTAGGCCAGTACGGGGGTGAGGGGGGGGTAATAGAGGCTAGAGAAACATTATTTTACACAGTTAAGGGCTGGTAGAGAACTCAAGACGGACCATACAGGCTCATCGAAACCATACTGGCTCATGGCTTTTGGGGGTACATTAAAGGTCATAGCATAGGCTCACCATATGATAATACCTTTTGCTTTGCAGTTATTGACAATAATTCACCTAGTTGCAAAAAATGCAGACTTGGTACTAGTCTCACATCTTTATTCTCATTGGACCAGACTTGACCTTACACATTTAGCCTGCACTATAACACACTAGCCTGGTACCAGATCTGTCTTGCCAGCTCCAATGGTCAGTGTGACGTTATATTGTTCTGGAAAGACAGCACAAACAGATCTGCAATCAGACTAATATAATACTGGATTACAAAACATCTGAAAATCCCAGTGCCCATTTGAACGCTGTTGATTGAAAGTCATCGCCAAGGCCCTCTGACATCAATAGGCTGTGAGGATGAAAGGATGGCGGTGCAGCAGCCATGGTAAAATGCTGGGAGGTGAGATAGATCATGTTTCCCACCGAACTAGCCAGGTGGCCTCACGTAATTAGAAAAGTAATAAAACTAGCGGGTAGATTGCATTCACATCAGTTTGCGTTATTTGGAGGACGACATCCGTATATTCAGCTGAACAGCCTCGGAGAATGTCTTTGAAATGCCTTGTTTGAATGAGATGAGAGGGAGAGGAAAGGACGATGCCCCGGCCATATCAATAGAATATTTTAATTAGATTTGTGATTCAAGAGGACAAGAATGATCGTCAAAGCATAAGTGTAACGGCTTTCCTCCTCCTCTTCATCAGACGAGGAGGAGCAGGGATTGAACCAAAATGCAGCGGAGTTTGAAGACATGATTTATTAACGAAAACACGAAAACACGAAAACGAAATACACTTGACTAAACAAAATAACAAACGGTGTAGACAGATCTGGACGACAGACTCACATAACACACGAGAACGCACGAACAGGGAAAATAGCCTACACATAAATGACGATGAACAAACAAACCGAAACAGTCCCGTATGGTGCGACAAACACTGACACAGGAGACAACCACCCACAAAGAACACTGTGAAACAACCTACCTAAATATGACTCTTAGAGGAACGCCAAACACCTGCCTCTAATTAAGAGCCATACCAGGCAACCCATAAACCAACATAGAAACAGAAAACATAGAATGCCCACCCAAACTCACGTCCTGACCAACTAACACATACAACAAACTAACAGAAATAGGTCAGGAACGTGACAATAAGGAACACTTGAATTAGACTTGGGCTCTCGAGTGGTCAGCAGTCTAAGGCACTGCATCTCAGTGCTAGAGGCATCACTACAGACGCTGGTTCGATTCCAGGCTTTATCACAACTGGCCGTGATTGGGAGTCCCATAGGGCAGTGCACAATTGGCCCAGCGTCGTCCGGGTTAGGGTTTGGCCGGGGTAGGCCGTCATTGTGACTTGCCTAGTTAAATAAAGGTTAAAAAATATAGATATTGTAACGGTGTTCCTCCCCCTCTTCATGCGAAGAGGAGGAGTAGTGATTCGACCAACATGCAGCGGGTTGTGAATACATAATGATACTTTATTAACAAGACGAAACTAAACACACGAAGAACACTTGATAATTTTACAAAACGAAATAGACAGACCTAAACGAGAGTACTTACATAAAACACGAAGCACGTAGGAGCAGGTACAGACTATACCAAACGAACGAACAAACGCTACAGTCCCGTGTGGTGCACAGACACGGACGACAATCACCCACAAACAAACAGTGAGAACACCCTACCTTAATATGACTCTCAATTAGAGGAAAACGCAAAACACCTGCCTCTAATTAAGAGCCATACCAGGCAACCCAAAACCAACATAGAAACAGAAAACATAGACTGCCCACCCAAAACTCACGCCCTGACCATCACACACATACAAAACAACAGAAAACAGGTCAGGAACGTGACAGAACCCCCCCCCCCCCTCAAGGTGCGAACGCCGGGCGCACCAGCACAAAGTCCAGGGGAGGGTCTGGGTGGGCATCTGACCACGGTGGTGGCTCAGGCTCCGGACGCTGTCCCCACACCACCATAGTCACTCCCCGCTTCTGTATCCCCCTCCCAATGACCACCCTCCAACTAGAACCACCTAAATGAAGGGGCAGCACCGGGATAAGGGGCAGCACCGGGATAAGGGGCAGCACCGGGATAAGGGGCAGCACCGGGATAAGGGGCAGCACCGGGATAAGGGGCAGCACCGGGATAAGGGCCAGCACCGGGATAAGGGGCGGCAGGTCCTGGCTGAGGGACTCTGGCAGGTCCTGGCTGAGGGACTCTGGCAGGTCCTGGCTGAGGGACTCTGGCAGGTCCTGGCTGAGGGACTCTGGCAGGTCCTGGCTGAGGGACTCTGGCAGGTCCTGGCTGAGGGACTCTGGCAGGTCCTGGCTGAGGGACTCTGGCAGGTCCTGGCTGAGGGACTCTGGCAGGTCCTGGCTGAGGGACTCCGGCAGGTCCTGGCTGAGGGACTCCGGCAGGTCCTGGCTGAGGGACTCTGGCAGGTCCTGGCTGAGGGACTCTGGCAGGTCCTGGCTGAGGGACTCAGGCAGGTCCTGGCTGAGGGACTCCGGCAGGTCCGGGCTGTAGGGCAGCTCATGACTGTAGGGCAGCTCTGACAGCTCCTGACTGGCTGGCGTCTCTGACGGCTCCTGACTGGCTGGCGTCTCTGGCGGCTCCTGACTGGCTGGCGTCTCTGGCGGCTCCTGACTGGCTGGCGTCTCTGGCGGCTCCTGACTGGCTGGCGTCTCTGGCGGCTCCTGACTGGCTGGCGGCTCTGGCGGCTCCTGACTGGCTGGCGGCTCTGGCGGCTCCTGACTGGCTGGCGGCTCTGGCGGCTCCTGACTGGCTGGCGGCTCTGGCGGCTCCTGGCGGCTCTGGCGGCTCCTGACTGGCTGGCGGCTCTGGCGGCTCCTGACTGGCTGGCGGCTCTGGCGGCTCCTGACTGACGGACGGCTCTGGCGGCTCCTGACTGACGGACGGCTCTGGCGGCTCCTGACTGGCTGGCGGCTCTGGCGGCTCCTGACTGGCTGGCGGCTCTGGCGGCTCCTGACTGGCTGGCGGCTCTGGCGGCTCCTGACTGGCTGGCGGCTCTGGCGGCTCCTGACTGACGGACGGCTCTGGCGGCTCCTGACTGACGGACGGCTCTGGCGGCTCCTGACTGACGGACGGCTCTAATGGCTCGGGACAGACGGGCGGCTCTAATGGCTCGTGGCAGACGGATGGCTCAGAAGGCGCTGGGCAGACGGATGGCTCAGACGGCGCTGGGCAGACGGATGGCTCAGACGGCGCTGGGCAGACGGATGGCTCAGACGGCGCTGGGCAGACGGATGGCTCAGACGGCGCTGGGCAGACGGATGGCTCAGACGGCGCTGGGCAGACGGATGGCTCAGACGGCGCTGGGCAGACGGATGGCTCAGACGGCGCTGGGCAGACGGATGGCTCAGACGGCGCTGGGCAGACGGATGGCTCAGACGGCGCTGGGCAGACGGATGGCTCAGACGGCGCTGGGCAGACGGATGGCTCAGACGGCGCTGGGCAGACGGATGGCTCAGACGGCGCTGGGCAGACGGATGGCTCAGACGGCGCTGGGCAGACAGATGGCTCAGACGGCGCTGGGCAGACAGATGGCTCAGACGGCGCTGGGCAGACAGATGGCTCAGACGGCGCTGGGCAGACAGATGGCTCAGACGGCGCTGGGCAGACAGCTGGCTCAGATGGCGCTGGGCAGACAGATGGCTCAGACGGCGCTGGGCAGACAGGCAGTGCAGAAGGCGTTGGGCAGACAGCCGACTCTGCCCTGCTGAGGCGCACAGTAGGCCTGGTGCGTGGTGCCGGAACTGGAGGTACCGGGATGACGGCACGCACTTCAAGGCTAGTGCGGGGAGCAGGGACAGGGCACACTGACTTCTCGAAGCGCACTATAGGCCTGGTGCGTGGTACCGGAACTGGAGGTACCGGGCTGAGGGCACGCACCTCAGGGCGAGTGCGGGGAGAAGGAACAGTGCGTACAGGGCTCTGGAGACGCACAGATGGCTTAGTGCGTGGTGCCGGAACTGGAGGCACTGGGCTGGAGACACGCACCATAGGGAGAGTGCGTGGAGGAGGAACAGGGCTCTTAAAACTCACTGGAAGCCTGGTGCGTGGTGTAGGCACTGGTGGTACTGGGCTGAGGGCACGCACATCATGGCGAGTACGGGGAGAAAGAACAGTGCGTACAGGGCTCTGGAGACGCACATAAGGCTTGGTGCGTGGTGCCAGCACTGGTGGTACTAGGCTGGAGACACGCACCCCAGGGAGAGTGCATGGAGGAGAACCCGGGCTCTGAAGACGCACAGGAGGCTTGGTGCGTGGTGTAGGCACTGTCTTAACCAGACGGCTAGCACGCACTTCAGGACGAGTATGGAGAGCGGTACCCGGTGACATCAACTCACCAATACGTTCATTCGGACGGATGCCGTGCCTCATGCACCAAACCAGTACATCCCTCATCTCTTTCTCCTTCAATTTCTCCATTAGCCCCTTTACAGTCTCTGCGTTACTCACCTCCAACTCCGCCCTCACCGGCTCCTTATGTAAAGCAGGAGGAGTTGGCTCAAGTCCCCTGACTGACCCAACTATATTCCCCGAGAACCCCCCCCCCAAGAAATTTTTGGGTTTGACTCACGGGCTTCCAGCCTTGTTTCCGTGCTGCATCCTCATATCGCCGCCTCTCCGCTTTCGCTGCCTCCAGCTCCGCCTTGGGGCGGCGACACTCCTCTGGTTCTGCCCAGGGTCCTTCTCCGTCTAGGATCTCTTCCCATGTCCAATCCTCCTTGACCCACTGCTGCTGTCGTTGCTGTCCGTTAACCCGCTGCTTGATCTGGGTTTGGTGGGTGATTCTGTAACGGTGTTTCTCCCCCTCTTCATGCGAAGAGGAGGAGTAGTGATTCGACCAACATGCAACGGGTTGTGGATACATAATGATACTTTATTAACAAGACGAAACTAAACACACGAAGAACACTTGATAATTTTACAAAACAACAAAACGAAATAGACAGACCTAAACGAGAGTACTTACATAAAACACGAAGCACGTAGGAACAGGTACAGACTATACCAAACGAACGAACAAACGCTACAGTCCTGTGTGGTGCGCAGACACAGACACGGACGACAATCACCCACAAACAAACAGTGAGAACACCCTACCTTAATATGACTCTCAATTAGAGGAAAACGCAAAACACCTGCCTCTAATTAAGAGCCATACCAGGCAACCCAAAACCAACATAGAAACAGAAAACATAGACTGCCCACCCAAAACTCACGCCCTGACCATCACACACATACAAAACAACAGAAAACAGGTCAGGAACGTGACAGATATATTTTTAAGTGGTTAAGAACTTGAAAGCATCAGCTTGTTTGTACATTTCTGTTTGTTTACTTTTAGTAAAGTAAATGAAGTAAAACGTTTTGTAAAGTAAAAGAAAAGTTTTAGTACTTTTAGCTCGTAATTGATGCCGCGTGCCAGTCATTGAGGAAGAGGGATTGAGCGATAACCACTTTCTTGGTCCTGTTGGAATCCTTTTGAAGATGCGTCCTCCCTTCCATTCATTCCTTGAAGTGGTTGCAGCAAAGAAGTACCCCAGGAAAACTCTGTCTTCTTACCCACACAAACATTTCATAAATGTGTCACCAACGGCTAATCAAATTCCTCTTTAAAGGGATCGTTTTCCAGGTTTTTATCCCAATCTTAATTTGTTTATTTCCTCAAGAGAGTAAACACAGATATTCTGGAGTGATATTATTGCAATATAAGTACGATTTTGGAAGAGAAGTGTTTTCCCAAATGTGTTTGTCACCCGTTCATACTCACATCCCATGCATTGTTTACTTCACACGGCTTTCCATAAAGCTTTTATTTCAATTCTAATACAAACACTTAACTTCTCTGGAGGTAAGAAAACAATTATGAATTGGGTACAAATCCAGAAAATTATCCCTTTAAGACACATTGAAAAAAATAAACATGTGCATTGAAAAAGCCTGTGCTTGGCTTGGTTAGCAGAGTATGTGAAAATCCCCTCTTGAGCTTTTAGCCCCGTTGACTGCCCAAATATTTGCCACAGAATTAAACAAGACAGGGTCAAGAGGAGCGCTAGCGACAAGGACGGCTAACACAGTGGAGTAAATCAGATTTATTAAGCGTGGGAGTGCAGCTGCTGGCCGAGGGAGATTGATTCCCTGAAGAAATACTTAGCCCTTTGTTTCTCACAGTGTAAAGTGGCACTGTACATTGTCGTGTCCAACTGCCATGGACTTCAGTAGGCCAGACCTGGGCTCAAGTTGTATACTGAAATAATATATAAACGCAGCATGCAACAATTTCAACCATTTTACTGAGTTACAGAACATATAAGGAAAGCAGTCAATTGAAATGAATTCATTAGGTCCTATTCTATGGATTTCACATAACTAGGCAAGGGTGCAGCCATGGGTAGGCCTAGGAGGGCATAGGCCCACCCAGTGGGTAGCCATGCCCAGCCAATCAGAATGAGTTTTTCCCCACAAAAGGGCTTTATTACAGACAAATACTCCTCAGTTTCATCAGCTGTCTGGGTGGCTGGTCTCAGATTATCCTGCAGATGAAGAAGCCGGATGTGGAGGTCCTTGGCTGGCGCAGTCATGGTCTGCGGTTGTGAGGCAGGTTGGATGTGCTGCTAAATTCTCCAAAACAACGTTGGAGACGGCTTATGGTAGAGAAATGAACATTCAATTATCTGGCAACAACTCTGGTGGATATTCCTGAAGTCAGCATGACAATTGCACGCTCCCTCAACTTGAGACATCTGCGGCATTGTGTTGTGTGACAAAACTGAACATTTAAGAGTGGCCTTTTATTGTCCCCAGCACAAGGTGCACCTTTGTAATGATCATGCTGTTTAATCAGCTTCTTGATATGCCACACCTGTCAGGTGGATGGATTTTCTTGGAGAAATGCTCACTAACAGGGATGTAAACAAATTTGTGCACAGCATTTGAGAGAAATAAGATTTTTGTGCGTATGGAAAATTTACGGCTGTCCCCGTAGGAGAACCGTTTTTGGTTCCAGGTAGAACTCTTTTGGGTTCCATACAGAAGGGTTCTAAATGAAACCCAAAAGGGTTCTACCTGGAACCAAAAGGGGTTCTTCGAAGGGTTCTCCTATGGGGACAGCAGAAGAACCCTTTTAAGTTCTAGATTGCACCTTTTTTTCTAAGAGTGTACAGTAGCACACTCAGCTAATGTAGCTCCTAGGGAGGACCCCCCCCCCCTTTCCCCCCTCCTTGGCCTGGATACGTCTATGGCCTGGATGCCTGGCATTGCTGGAGAGCCTGGTGTCTTGCCAGGGAATCTGTGCACAGTCCTCTGCTTCCTGATTCCACAGACAGACAGACAGACAGACAGACAGACAGACAGACAGACAGACAGACAGACAGACAGACAGACAGGCAGGCAGGCAGGCAGGCAGGCAGGCAGGCAGACAGGCAGGCTGACGTGCTACATCAATTTCAGGTCAGAAGTGGCCCAAGCTAGCGGCTAACACTGGGGTAAATGAAGTAGACTGCTAGGACACAAGGTGGGGTGGGAGAGTCAGGGGTTAGTATTCAGAGGTCAAGTGTCGTGCCTGTGGAACAGTATCAGTGTATCAGACCCTGATTGAGGTGTTGGCAGTTATGTTTTATCAATCTTATTTTTCTTTGATGATAACATGCGTGTTATTACCAGATTTTGTCATTGTCAAAATATAATTTTCCATAGGCTACTTAATCTAAACATCATGTTTGACAAGTTAAACCTGGTCAATAGACCTTTGAGTGACGTTGAGCTAGACAAGAAGTACTGTACATAGAGTAAGGTGAGTCTTAAGCTCCCACAAACTCCCATGTTTCCATTTGACCTGTGACCTTTTAGGCTTTGGGGCGGCTTGGCATTTCAGTATATAAGGCAGTATGACCACAGTTATGTCAGTAGACACTGAGGGTTATTTCAGTAGTGGCTGTGTCACTGTGCTATGATAGAGGGGCCCCAGGGTCGTGTGTGCGTGCGCACGTCACATCGTTTACACGGCCATTGCATCAGAAACAGCTGAATACCCCCCCCCCCCCACACACACACACACACACCTCCACCACACCCCTTGCTCTGTGGCTACCAATCACAGGTTCTGAATTAGCAGAGTTGAGTACAGTAGGCAGAATGGGCCTAAAATGTGAACCCGTTTGTAGTACAGTGTACTGCAGTGTTTGAATGTATTTTGGTCTAATTCAGGTGCCATGTATTTTGTCTCTATCCAAATGATATTCATGCTCTTATATGGCGTTGGTCAAACCTGTCTGAGAACGTATTCAACTGCCAGGTAGGTGTGCTGATTAACAGCCAAATATCCCAGAGGATGTTGCTCTTCTCCCTACTATCTATCATTATCAACAAAATAGGTATTTTTTATTCTCTGTCAATGTAGCACGCACGCACACACAAACACACACACACACACACACACACTTATTAATTTCCCTAATACCTCTTGATTTCGCTTTTTCTCTTTGCTCCCCTAGTTCCACGTAACCATGATCACAACACCGTCTTGGGGGTCGACTTTGACATTGAGCTGGGCAACACGGCCGACGGAGCGAAGGATGACGCAGGTAAACAGAAACATTTGTCAAACATTAACCATCTCCACGCTTCCTAACACTTCCTACAGAGGACGTAACTCAAACGATGATGAGCGAGCTACATTCGCCAGCCCAGATTAAATTCCTCCTGCTTGTTTATATGACACCTACCCAGAATGCATTGCTTTATGATTGATTGATTGACTGATTGGTTGAGTTGAAAGTTTAATGTAACGACCACAGGAGGTTGGTGGCACCTTAATTGGGGAGGACGGGCACGTGGTAATGGCTGGAGTGGAATGAGTGGAATGGCATCAACAACATCAAACACATGGTTCCAGCCATTATTATGAGCCGTCATCCCCTCAGCAGCCTGCTCTGGGACCGATGCGGCAGTTAGACAAACACACACACGCTGACGCACATGCGCACGCACGCACGCACACACACACACACACACACACACACACACACACACACACACACACACACACACACACACACACACACACACACACTTGAATAAGGAAGAGCAGTGTATTCTTTGTATTTGAGAGCGTTATCCACCACATCTGGGGCTTGCTTATGTGATTTATTGATGTCAATAAAACACTATTTAAATTGCTTAATGATTCCACTATGGGCTTATTTTGGCACGCCGTACATGACCGGATCAGCGGTTTGGCGTGAAACAGTGCTTTCATTGGCTCAGAGAATGATCCTGCTATGTGCTTTTCACGATCCTATGTTCAGGGTCAAAATGATGAATGCTAGATTCATCTCAAGACCCAATTTGTACTTGCGACGCATTAATTATTATGGCTTATGTCCAAAACAAATAAATCAAAATCGAAATGATCATTCGTATCCGATTACTCACTGTCATGACCACACAGTATTTGTTGATGTTTTATGCGGAGTGGCTAAATTAAATGATATGGTGGCTGACACACTTCGATGAACATGCACACACACACACACACACACACACACACACACACACACACACACACACACACACACACACACACACACACACGAATGCGCAATGCACTCACATAAACACACACGCATACACACACACGCGCACACACAAATCCACACACAGTTATCATCAGATTTATTTTGTGAAATTAAGGTTTACTTCGCAGGCAATTCAGATTAGTTCGTTCCCATTTCATCCATCACGGCGCTCTCAGTCCACCGCTCTAGAGAAGTCAACATTTATTGTTCTGTAATAACTTGTGCGTTCACCACCTTTCTTTCACATCTTCTGTATGTTCTTTCATGAACATAAGAGAGAATGGAAATGATGTTGGAATCCGTTGGAATCAAAGGCACACAGCAGGAGTGGTGTGAGCTACGTTCACGCAAGGAGAGCCAAGGTGTGAGCTACGTTCACGCAAGGAGAGCCAAGGTGTGAGCTACGTTCACGCAAGGAGAGCCAAGGTGTGAGCTACGTTCACGCAAGGAGAGCCAAGGTGTGAGCTACGTTCACGCAAGGAGAGA
>NW_026602812.1:0-10797 GCF_029448725.1 Salvelinus fontinalis
AACATTGGAATACAAAAATAAACACTTTTCCAAAAACAAGCTCTAAATCATGTTAAAAAACAGAAATAAGCATTTTTCAAAAACAAGCTCCAAATCATGTTGAAATACAGAAATAAACACTTTTCCATAAACAAGCTCTAAATCATGTTTGATGCACTCTGTAAGTTAATTTTATTTCAGTACTGTTTAATCAGGATGATAGGAACACTGTGGACAGTTTTCAGCAAGTTGCAACATTGGAATACAGAAATAAACACTTTTCCAAAAACAAGCTCTAAATCATGTTGAAATACAGAAAAAACACTTTTCAAAAACAAGCTCCAAATCATGTTGAAATACAGAAATAAGCACTTTTCAAATACAAGCTCCAAATCATGTTGAAATACAGAAATAAACACTTTTCCATAAACAAGCTCTAAATCATGTTTGATGCACGCTGTAAGTTAATTTTATTTCAGTACTGTTTAATCAGGATGATAGTAACACTGTGGACGGTTTTCAGCAAGTTGCAACATTGAAATACAGAAATAAGCACTTTTCAAAAACAAGCTCCAAATCATGTTGAAATACAGAAATAAACACTTTTCAAAAAACAAGCTCTAAATCATGTTGAAATACAGAAAAAACACTTTTCAAAAACAAGCTCCAAATCATGTTGAAATACAGAAATAAACACTTTTCCATAAACAAGCTCTAAATCATGTTTGATGCACTCTGTAAGTTAATTTTATTTCAGTACTGTTTAATCAGGATGATAGTAACACTGTGGACGGTTTTCAGCAAGTTGCAACATTGGAATACAAAAATAAACACTTTTCCAAAAACACGCTCTAAATCATGTTTGATGCACTCTGTAAGTTAATTTTATTTCAGTACTGTTTAATCAGGATTATAGTAACACTGTGGACGGTTTTCAGCAAGTTGCAACATTGGAATACAAAAATAAACACTTTTCCAAAACAAGCTCTAAATCATGTTGAAAAACAGAAATAAGCATTTTTCAAAAACAAGCTCCAAATCATGTTGAAATACAGAAATAAACACTTTTCCATAAACAAGCTCTAAATCATGTTTGATGCACTCTGTAAGTTAATTTTATTTCAGTACTGTTTAATCAGGATGATAGTAACACTGTGGACGGTTTTCAGCAAGTTGCAACATTGAAATACAGAAATAAACACTTTTCCAAAAACAAGCTCTAAATCATGTTGAAATACAGAAAAAACACTTTTCAAAAACAAGCTCCAAATCATGTTGAAATACAGAAATAAGCACTTTTCAAATACAAGCTCCAAATCATGTTGAAATACAGAAATAAACACTTTTCCATAAACAAGCTCTAAATCATGTTTGATGCACTCTGTAAGTTAATTTTATTTCAGTACTGTTTAATCAGGATGATAGGAACACTGTGGACAGTTTTCAGCAAGTTGCAACATTGGAATACAGAAATAAACACTTTTCCAAAAACAAGCTCTAAATCATGTTGAAATACAGAAAAAACACTTTTCAAAAACAAGCTCCAAATCATGTTGAAATACAGAAATAAGCACTTTTCAAATACAAGCTCCAAATCATGTTGAAATATAGAAATAAACACTTTTCCATAAACAAGCTCTAAATCATGTTTGATGCACTCTGTAAGTTAATATTATTTCAGTACTGTTTAATCAGGATGATAGGAACACTGTGGACAGTTTTCAGCAAGTTGCAACATTGGAATACAGAAATAAACACTTTTCCAAAAACAAGCTCTAAATCATGTTGAAAAACAGAAATAAGCATTTTTCAAAAACAAGCTCCAGATCATGTTGAAATACAGAAATAAGCACTTTTCAAAAACAAGCTCCAAATCATGTTGAAATACAGAAATAAACACTTTTCCATAAACAAGCTCTAAATCATGTTTGATGCACTCTGTAAGTTAATTTTATTTCAGTACTGTTTAATCAGGATGATAGGAACACTGTGGACAGTTTTCAGCAAGTTGCAACATTGGAATACAGAAATAAACACTTTTCCAAAAACAAGCTCTAAATCATGTTGAAATACAGAAAAAACACTTTTCAAAAACAAGCTCCAAATCATGTTGAAATACAGAAATAAGCACTTTTCAAATACAAGCTCCAAATCATGTTGAAATACAGAAATAAACACTTTTCCATAAACAAGCTCTAAATCATGTTTGATGCACTCTGTAAGTTAATTTTATTTCAGTACTGTTTAATCAGGATTATAGTAACACTGTGGACGGTTTTCAGCAAGTTGCAACATTGGAATACAAAAATAAACACTTTTCCAAAAACAAGCTCTAAATCATGTTGAAAAACAGAAATAAGCATTTTTCAAAAACAAGCTCCAAATCATGTTGAAATACAGAAATAAACACTTTTCCATAAACAAGCTCTAAATCATGTTTGATGCACTCTGTAAGTTAATTTTATTTCAGTACTGTTTAATCAGGATGATAGTAACACTGTGGACGGTTTTCAGCAAGTTGCAACATTGAAATACAGAAATAAACACTTTTCCAAAAACAAGCTCTAAATCATGTTGAAATACAGAAAAAACACTTTTCAAAAACAAGCTCCAAATCATGTTGAAATACAGAAATAAGCACTTTTCAAATACAAGCTCCAAATCATGTTGAAATACAGAAATAAACACTTTTCCATAAACAAGCTCTAAATCATGTTTGATGCACTCTGTAAGTTAATTTTATTTCAGTACTGTTTAATCAGGATGATAGGAACACTGTGGACAGTTTTCAGCAAGTTGCAACATTGGAATACAGAAATAAACACTTTTCCAAAAACAAGCTCTAAATCATGTTGAAAAACAGAAATAAGCATTTTTCAAAAACAAGCTCCAAATCATGTTGAAATACAGAAATAAACACTTTTCCATAAACAAGCTCTAAATCATGTTTGATGCACTCTGTAAGTTAATTTTATTTCAGTACTGTTTAATCAGGATGATAGTAACACTGTGGACGGTTTTCAGCAAGTTGCAACATTGAAATACAGAAATAAGCACTTTTCAAAAACAAGCTCCAAATCATGTTGAAATACAGAAATAAACACTTTTCCAAAAACAAGCTCTAAATCATGTTGAAATACAGAAAAAACACTTTTCAAATACAAGCTCCAAATCATGTTGAAATACAGAAATAAACACTTTTCCATAAACAAGCTCTAAATCATGTTTGATGCACTCTGTAAGTTAATTTTATTTCAGTACTGTTTAATCAGGATGATAGGAACACTGTGGACAGTTTTCAGCAAGTTGCAACATTGGAATACAGAAATAAACACTTTTCCAAAAACAAGCTCTAAATCATGTTGAAATACAGAAAAAACACTTTTCAAAAACAAGCTCCAAATCATGTTGAAATACAGAAATAAGCACTTTTCAAATACAAGCTCCAAATCATGTTGAAATACAGAAATAAACACTTTTCCATAAACAAGCTCTAAATCATGTTTGATGCACTCTGTAAGTTAATTTTATTTCAGTACTGTTTAATCAGGATTATAGTAACACTGTGGACGGTTTTCAGCAAGTTGCAACATTGGAATACAAAAATAAACACTTTTCCAAAAACAAGCTCTAAATCATGTTGAAAAACAGAAATAAGCATTTTTCAAAAACAAGCTCCAAATCATGTTGAAATACAGAAATAAACACTTTTCCATAAACAAGCTCTAAATCATGTTTGATGCACTCTGTAAGTTAATTTTATTTCAGTACTGTTTAATCAGGATGATAGTAACACTGTGGACGGTTTTCAGCAAGTTGCAACATTGAAATACAGAAATAAACACTTTTCCAAAAACAAGCTCTAAATCATGTTGAAATACAGAAAAAACACTTTTCAAAAACAAGCTCCAAATCATGTTGAAATACAGAAATAAGCACTTTTCAAATACAAGCTCCAAATCATGTTGAAATACAGAAATAAACACTTTTCCATAAACAAGCTCTAAATCATGTTTGATGCTCTCTGTAAGTTAATTTTATTTCAGTACTGTTTAATCAGGATGATAGGAACACTGTGGACAGTTTTCAGCAAGTTGCAACATTGAAATACAGAAATAAACACTTTTCCAAAAACAAGCTCTAAATCAAGTTGAAATATAGAAAAAACACTTTTCAAAAACAAGCTCCAAATCATGTTGAAATACAGAAATAAGCACTTTTCAAATACAAGCTCCAAATCATGTTGAAATACAGAAACAAACACTTTTCCATAAACAAGCTCTAAATCATGTTTGATGCACTCTGTAAGTTAATTTTATTTCAGTACTGTTTAATCAGGATGATAGTAACACTGTGGACGGTTTTCAGCAAGATGCAACATTGAAATACAGAAATAAGCACTTTTCAAAAACAAGCTCCAAATCATGTTGAAATACAGAAATAAACACTTTTCCAAAAACAAGCTCTAAATCATGTTGAAATACAGAAAAAACACTTTTCAAATACAAGCTCCAAATCATGTTGAAATACAGAAATAAACACTTTTCCATAAACAAGCTCTAAATCATGTTTGATGCACTCTGTAAGTTAATTTTATTTCAGTACTGTTTAATCAGGATGATAGTAACACTGTGGACGGTTTTCAGCAAGTTGCAACATTGGAATACAGAAATAAACACTTTTCCAAAAACAAGCTCTAAATCATGTTGAAAAACAGAAATAAACACTTTTCAAAAACAAGCTCCAAATCATGTTGAAATACAGAAATAAGCACTTTTCAAAAACAAGCTCCAAATCATGTTGAAATACAGAAATAAACACTTTTCCATAAACAAGCTCTAAATCATGTTTGATGCACTCTGTAAGTTAATTTTATTTCAGTACTGTTTAATCAGGATGATAGTAACACTGTGGACGGTTTTCAGCAAGTTGCAACATTGAAATACAGAAATAAACACTTTTCCAATAACAAGCTCTAAATCATGTTGAAATACAGAAAAAACACTTTTCAAAAACAAGCTCCGAATCATGTTGAAATACAGAAATAAGCACTTTTCAAATACAAGCTCCAAATCATGTTGAAATACAGAAATAAACACTTTTCCATAAACAAGCTCTAAATAATGTTTGATGCACTGTAAGTTAATTTTATTTCAGTACTGTTTAATCAGGATGATAGGAACACTGTGGACAGTTTTCAGCAAGTTGCAACATTGGAATACAGAAATAAACACTTTTCCAAAAACAAGCTCTAAATCATGTTGAAATACAGAAAAAACACTTTTCAAAAACAAGCTCCAAATCATGTTGAAATACAGAAATAAGCACTTTTCAAATACAAGCTCCAAATCATGTTGAAATACAGAAATAAACACTTTTCCATAAACAAGCTCTAAATCATGTTTGATGCACTCTGTAAGTTAATTTTATTTCAGTACTGTTTAATCAGGATGATAGTAACACTGTGGACGGTTTTCAGCAAGTTGCAACATTGGAATACAGAAATAAACACTTTTCCAAAAACAAGCTCTAAATCATGTTGAAAAACAGAAATAAACACTTTTCAAAAACAAGCTCCAAATCATGTTGAAATACAGAAATAAGCACTTTTCAAAAACAAGCTCCAAATCATGTTGAAATACAGAAATAAACACTTTTCCATAAACAAGCTCTAAATCATGTTTGATGCACTCTGTAAGTTAATTTTATTTCAGTACTGTTTAATCAGGATGATAGGAACACTGTGGACAGTTTTCAGCAAGTTGCAACATTGGAATACAGAAATAAACACTTTTCCAAAAACAAGCTCTAAATCATGTTGAAATACAGAAAAAACACTTTTCAAAAACACGCTCCAAATCATGTTGAAATACAGAAATAAGCACTTTTCAAAAACAAGCTCCAAATCATGTTGAAATACAGAAATAAACACTTTTCCATAAACAAGCTCTAAATCATGTTTGTTAATTTTATTTCAGTACTGTTTAATCAGGATGATAGTAACACTGTGGACGGTTTTCAGCAAGTTGCAACATTGGAATACAGAAATAAACACTTTTCCAAAAACAAGCTCTAAATCATGTTGAAAAACAGAAATAAACACTTTTCAAAAACAAGCTCCAAATCATGTTGAAATACAGAAATAAGCACTTTTCAAAAACAAGCTCCAAATCATGTTGAAATACAGAAATAAACACTTTTCCATAAACAAGCTCTAAATCATGTTTGATGCACTCTGTAAGTTAATTTTATTTCAGTACTGTTTAATCAGGATTATAGTAACACTGTGGACGGTTTTCAGCAAGTTGCAACATTGGAATACAAAAATAAACACTTTTCCAAAAACAAGCTCTAAATCATGTTAAAAAACAGAAATAAGCATTTTTCAAAAACAAGCTCCAAATCATGTTGAAATACAGAAATAAACACTTTTCCATAAACAAGCTCTAAATCATGTTTGATGCACTCTGTAAGTTAATTTTATTTCAGTACTGTTTAATCAGGATGATAGGAACACTGTGGACAGTTTTCAGCAAGTTGCAACATTGGAATACAGAAATAAACACTTTTCCAAAAACAAGCTCTAAATCATGTTGAAATACAGAAAAAACACTTTTCAAAAACAAGCTCCAAATCATGTTGAAATACAGAAATAAGCACTTTTCAAATACAAGCTCCAAATCATGTTGAAATACAGAAATAAACACTTTTCCATAAACAAGCTCTAAATCATGTTTGATGCACGCTGTAAGTTAATTTTATTTCAGTACTGTTTAATCAGGATGATAGTAACACTGTGGACGGTTTTCAGCAAGTTGCAACATTGAAATACAGAAATAAGCACTTTTCAAAAACAAGCTCCAAATCATGTTGAAATACAGAAATAAACACTTTTCCAAAAACAAGCTCTAAATCATGTTGAAATACAGAAAAAACACTTTTCAAAAACAAGCTCCAAATCATGTTGAAATACAGAAATAAACACTTTTCCATAAACAAGCTCTAAATCATGTTTGATGCACTCTGTAAGTTAATTTTATTTCAGTACTGTTTAATCAGGATGATAGTAACACTGTGGACGGTTTTCAGCAAGTTGCAACATTTGAATACAAAAATAAACACTTTTCCAAAAACAAGCTCTAAATCATGTTGAAAAACAGAAATAAGCATTTTTCAAAAACAAGCTCCAAATCATGTTGAAATACAGAAAAAAACACTTTTCCATAAACAAGCTCTAAATCATGTTTGATGCACTCTGTAAGTTAATTTTATTTCAGTACTGTTTAATCAGGATGATAGTAACACTGTGGACGGTTTTCAGCAAGTTGCAACATTGAAATACAGAAATAAGCACTTTTCAAAAACAAGCTCCAAATCATGTTGAAATACAGAAATAAACACTTTTCCATAAACAAGCTCTAAATCATGTTTGATGCACTCTGTAAGTTAATTTTATTTCAGTACTGTTTAATCAGGATGATAGTAACACTGTGGACGGTTTTCAGCAAGTTGCAACATTGGAATACAGAAATAAACACTTTTCCAAAAACAAGCTCTAAATCATGTTGAAAAACAGAAATAAACACTTTTCAAAAACAAGCTCCAAATCATGTTGAAATACAGAAATAAGCACTTTTCAAAAACAAGCTCCAAATCATGTTGAAATACAGAAATAAACACTTTTCCATAAACAAGCTCTAAATCATGTTTGATGCACTCTGTAAGTTAATTTTATTTCAGTACTGTTTAATCAGGATGATAGGAACACTGTGGACAGTTTTCAGCAAGTTGCAACATTGGAATACAGAAATAAACACTTTTCCAAAAACAAGCTCTAAATCATGTTGAAATACAGAAAAAACACTTTTCAAAAACAAGCTCCAAATCATGTTGAAATACAGAAATAAGCACTTTTCAAAAACAAGCTCCAAATCATGTTGAAATACAGAAATAAACACTTTTCCATAAACAAGCTCTAAATCATGTTTGATGCACTCTGTAAGTTAATTTTATTTCAGTACTGTTTAATCAGGATGATAGTAACACTGTGGACGGTTTTCAGCAAGTTGCAACATTGGAATACAGAAATAAACACTTTTCCAAAAACAAGCTCTAAATCATGTTGAAAAACAGAAATAAACACTTTTCAAAAACAAGCTCCAAATCATGTTGAAATACAGAAATAAGCACTTTTCAAAAACAAGCTCCAAATCATGTTGAAATACAGAAATAAACACTTTTCCATAAACAAGCTCTAAATCATGTTTGATGCACTCTGTAAGTTAATTTTATTTCAGTACTGTTTAATCAGGATTATAGTAACACTGTGGACGGTTTTCAGCAAGTTGCAACATTGGAATACAAAAATAAACACTTTTCCAAAAACAAGCTCTAAATCATGTTAAAAAACAGAAATAAGCATTTTTCAAAAACAAGCTCCAAATCATGTTGAAATACAGAAATAAACACTTTTCCATAAACAAGCTCTAAATCATGTTTGATGCACTCTGTAAGTTAATTTTATTTCAGTACTGTTTAATCAGGATGATAGGAACACTGTGGACAGTTTTCAGCAAGTTGCAACATTGGAATACGGAAATAAACACTTTTCCAAAAACAAGCTCTAAATCATGTTGAAATACAGAAAAAACACTTTTCAAAAACAAGCTCCAAATCATGTTGAAATACAGAAATAAGCACTTTTCAAATACAAGCTCCAAATCATGTTGAAATACAGAAATAAACACTTTTCCATAAACAAGCTCTAAATCATGTTTGATGCACGCTGTAAGTTAATTTTATTTCAGTACTGTTTAATCAGGATGATAGTAACACTGTGGACGGTTTTCAGCAAGTTGCAACATTGAAATACAGAAATAAGCACTTTTCAAAAACAAGCTCCAAATCATGTTGAAATACAGAAATAAACACTTTTCCAAAAACAAGCTCTAAATCATGTTGAAATACAGAAAAAACACTTTTCAAAAACAAGCTCCAAATCATGTTGAAATACAGAAATAAACACTTTTCCATAAACAAGCTCTAAATCATGTTTGATGCACTCTGTAAGTTAATTTTATTTCAGTACTGTTTAATCAGGATGATAGTAACACTGTGGACGGTTTTCAGCAAGTTGCAACATTGGAATACAAAAATAAACACTTTTCCAAAAACAAGCTCTAAATCATGTTGAAAAACAGAAATAAGCATTTTTCAAAAACAAGCTCCAAATCATGTTGAAATACAGAAAAAAACACTTTTCCATAAACAAGCTCTAAATCATGTTTGATGCACTCTGTAAGTTAATTTTATTTCAGTACTGTTTAATCAGGATGATAGTAACACTGTGGACGGTTTTCAGCAAGTTGCAACATTGAAATACAGAAATAAGCACTTTTCAAAAACAAGCTCCAAATCATGTTGAAATACAGAAATAAACACTTTTCCATAAACAAGCTCTAAATCATGTTTGATGCACTCTGTAAGTTAATTTTATTTCAGTACTGTTTAATCAGGATGATAGTAACACTGTGGACGGTTTTCAGCAAGTTGCAACATTGGAATACAGAAATAAACACTTTTCCAAAAACAAGCTCTAAATCATGTTGAAAAACAGAAATAAACACTTTTCAAAAACAAGCTCCAAATCATGTTGAAATACAGAAATAAGCACTTTTCAAAAACAAGCTCCAAATCATGTTGAAATACAGAAATAAACACTTTTCCATAAACAAGCTCTAAATCATGTTTGATGCACTCTGTAAGTTAATTTTATTTCAGTACTGTTTAATCAGGATGATAGGAACACTGTGGACAGTTTTCAGCAAGTTGCAACATTGGAATACGGAAATAAACACTTTTCCAAAAACAAGCTCTAAATCATGTTGAAATACAGAAAAAACACTTTTCAAAAACAAGCTCCAAATCATGTTGAAATACAGAAATAAGCACTTTTCAAATACAAGCTCCAAATCATGTTGAAATACAGAAATAAACACTTTTCCATAAACAAGCTCTAAATCATGTTTGATGCACTCTGTAAGTTAATTTTATTTCAGTACTGTTTAATCAGGATGATAGTAACACTGTGGACGGTTTTCAGCAAGTTGCAACATTGGAATACAAAAATAAACACTTTTCCAAAAACAAGCTCTAAATCATGTTGAAATACAGAAAAAACACTTTTCAAAAACAAGCTCCAAATCATGTTGAAATACAGAAATAAGCACTTTTCAAATACAAGCTCCAAATCATGTTGAAATACAGAAATAAACACTTTTCCATAAACAAGCTCTAAATCATGTTTGATGCACTCTGTAAGTTAATTTTATTTCAGTACTGTTTAATCAGGATGATAGGAACACTGTGGACAGTTTTCAGCAAGTTGCAACATTGGAATACAGAAATAAACACTTTTCCAAAAACAAGCTCTAAATCATGTTGAAATACAGAAAAAACACTTTTCAAAAACAAGCTCCAAATCATGTTGAAATACAGAAATAAACACTTTTCAAATACAAGCTCCAAATCATGTTGAAATACAGAAATAAACACTTTTCCATAAACAAGCTCTAAATCATGTTTGATGCACTCTGTAAGTTAATTTTATTTCAGTACTGTTTAATCAGGATGATAGTAACACTGTGGACGGTTTTCAGCAAGTTGCAACATTGAAATACAGAAATAAGCACTTTTCAAATACAAGCTCCAAATCATGTTGAAATACAGAAATAAACACTTTTCCATAAACAAGCTCTAAATCATGTTTGATGCACTCTGTAAGTTAATTTTATTTCAGTACTGTTTAACCTGTTGGGG